>NC_084978.1:27205210-27465210 GCF_963691925.1 Scomber scombrus
GTATATACTGTATGTTCTTAAACAGGTTAAAAATTGTTGTTTATTGGTTTATTTGCCTTTTTATCTAAAACCCCTCTGAACTGTAGTTTTGAGGGAAATTTACTAACACAAGGATAAATAATGTATTTGTTGGGGACTATTTTCAGCAGAGGATTCATACACGCACACCAACAAAGATTGACTTAGAACGCTTAGCGAAAGAGAAGTTACCAAGCATTTTGCATGAAATATTAAAAAGGCACAAGAAGAGCAACTCAGCAGCATTAACAAAACAGACATAATATTGATATATATATATATATATATATATATATATATATATTTCACTTTTATTATCTGTTATCATCATTCAGTGTCTCCACCAAAATAATAAACATGTCACCTTCTCGTTTTATTTCATCGTCTCTCTATTGTCTATTGCCAACCTTCACAACAAACGATTCTGGACATGAACTGTATGCTAACACAGCCGTGTCATCAATATTTATGATGCGACTGTCACACAAATTACATTATTCTTGTTATCCTCGTACACGAGGCTCACATTTCAATTAAATCTCTACACGCATTGAGGTTCAGGACCTTGACAGTCCTCACATTTGGGCCAGATATTATTCACTTACAAATATGAAACATCACAACAGAAAGATCGGAGTTCAGAGATGGGAGAGTCTAAAGTTTAGGCTAAAGATAAAGGTCTCCCTTCATTTTAAGCTCAGTTCTGAGAACATCCAGACACTGTTCAGCTGACCGTTAAATTAAACTTTAATTACCATAAAGCCACAACAATTAAATAATGTACTGACAGGGGCTTGACTAATAATATCTAAACAATTTAGAATACATTATCAACATGAAGAAGGGCCAAAACTGGAGTGGTTGCAGCTACTTGAATCTGCATTAGTGTGCCAGTCAGTATTGACAGCCGCGGGACAGTATAATGTATGTGAGATTAACAAACCACAGTGTATGCATTCTTGATAATACAAGAACATTTCACCCAGTGCAGCTGTGAGCGGCTCATTGATGTGTGTTTTGGACAACAGTGGAGCTCTACAAAGGAATAATATACAGGTCTTTGGATACTTGTTAGTAGGATTGATTCTAGAAGAAAAAATAAAGAATATCACCAGCCAAGTCCTGTGAAAGTTACTAAAAATAGACCCACATTATAAGGAATTAATGTCTCCTTTGGAGCACAGCAGCTCCTGATCCCATTCACAGCAGTAATTGAAATAAACTAGGCTAATTTCAACATTCAGCGTGCCCTCAAACTGCACCCAGACACATAAAAAAGGCCTCAACTAGTTATTCTTACTAGAAAGTAGGTGTCTTGGCAAAAACCACTTGGAATGCCAAAGAAGAAAAGACTGTCATTTAGTGTTCACGCTCTTTTTCCAATTGACGGTATTTGATATGGTGAAGCGATTACCAAGATAGTAGTGTAGCTGTAGAAATATCTACGATATGATATCTCTTTCCCTTCCTGTCTTTAACTTTTATTTCTATTTCATCCCCCGTACTTCACCAGCGATGCAGCTTTGCGCTTCACTGCTACACCTCCCTGACCTGCTGGTGTGAACATGGTAAAGCTACTGAGGTGAAAAAAAGGTCCTGACCCGGTGAATGTTCAGGTAGGTGGGCAAGAATCTCATTATTACATTGCACAGAGAACACTGTCTAGCTTTTCTGATCTTTATCACACACACACTACTGACTATCTCTATAAAATGGTTTATTATAGTATTTATGCATCTCAGAATCATGTCTTATGTACAGTATATTGGCTTTTATACAAATATACATAAGAGGAAAACAATATATAACACAAAATACAAACAGTACACAATAAATACCATAAAAGTGTCATGAAAAAACCCTCATTCATTCATAATTACATGACTGATACCATTTAAAAAAAACGGCCTCAAAAGCCTGGGCATCAAAAGAAATCCAGACTGATAAAGACTTCTAACAGCTGTGTCATAATGACTCTAGTCATTAGCCTGTCAGAGTCCGGCATCAGATTTTGACACCGATGGATGCAGTTTTTTTTTCTTTTCCAAACAGCAGTCATTGATTAATTTGAAACATGCAGTAATTGGAATAACATGTTACCAAGTAAAGCATCACTGTAATTCCACTACTTTTTGCAGTAACTAGTAATGTAACAAATTACATTTTTTTCAAATTAAATAAGACATTTACAATTAATGAAATTTAAATGGGATTGTTACAGGCTACTTTTGTCTTTCGTAAAAACAGTGCACAACTAAAGTCCACGTCATTGTAACCAACTTGTGCCTTGTCTCTGGAGTTATAACATTATATATAATACATTATACCTGTTACGGAACTGCTGTTATTCCTGGTTTGAGTTGTGGATCTTCCGTAAAACCCCTAGTGGACACTTGAGTGAGTCGTCTTTCTTTTATGTTTGTGAAACTAGATTGAACTGAATTGTCTGATTTGGGGATGTGGGGAAAACAAAAGAGTGAGCCTTGAGTGGATTGTAACTAATTACTTTTAATATGCAAAAAATTGGTAAAGTTATTCACTTACTTTTTTTGAGAAAAGTAACCAACTCTAATGACTAATTTTCAGTAACTTGCCCAACACTGCAAACCATACAGGTGTTATATTCACCAAAACTGTTTTTTCTAACCTAATCAAGCATTGTGCCTGAAACCTAACCTAACCTTAAACCATAGAGATGTTTCATTTTTAAATATTCAAATCTTTAATTGCACAATTTGTGTCACTTAGTACTTCGAAGACCGTGATTTCTTTGTTCGGATGTGTCCAAATGAATCACACCAAGAGGGAATACAAACTCAAGTCCAATTCAACCAGACTACAAGGGCAAATCTGAAAACACTCTAAAATGTAATTCTAGTGATCAAAGAGAAAGTGGCCCAGAAATGTAGAGCAAATCTTGAAATAATAATACAATGTGGCATCAGGATGAAGGTTTTATATTATTACCGAGTTCATTAAGTTTCAGCACAGTGCCAGAGGTCACCTGAAGTTCACCTCACTTTTATGAATTATACAAAATATATAACTGGTACTTTTGGTTGAAAAACATCTTTTAAAATTTGGAATAATGATTAGTATATTATATATTACATAATGTGTGTGGATTCTCCTCACTTGTATAAGCACATATAAACTATGATACTGATGATTTTTCTGTTAAATTTTCAATTTATTAAAAAACAAAAAAAAAGATATGGCAATTTTTTGACATAGCAGTGAAAATAGCTGAGGGTAAGTAATGCCCACAACACTGGTTGACTGATATTGGAGTGCTGCTGTTGCTAGGAGACATGTCGCAAACATTGTCAAGCGATACAAACTTGGAACAAGTCATACTCCGAGTGTTGATACGAGTGCATTTTATCCCCCTCTATTTCAACAAGCCCACAAAGCAGTGGCTATCACCATTTGCAAATAAAGACATCTGCTCATTTAAAATATTCAACATTAGGGAGGACCCATTATGTTGTTGAGTTTGCATTCGGCTCAGAAAGTGGAAACTAGCAAGCTGACATTAGCACTGATTCCCACTCAACGTTGTTGAGTAAACATTCATGAACACTTTAAATCAAATCTCTGATGAACTGCATACACCGAAGGATCTTTGTGTTCATGTAAAAGTAAGCCCTCCCTGTTGGCTTAAACATTATCAAGCACAGCAACAAAATAAATATGCCGATCACCTCCCTACTCGACCATAAGAGCTTATTTGCCAAAAAGGCCTGTGTTTTACAAGAGTAGGTGTAACAGGGGGGGGCAATCAGAGGTTCACTGTCATCAAATGGCATCCGCTCTGATTCAGCATGTTTTGATGTCTTGCTTCATGTCGTTAAAAAGCGCTCAGCCTCTAACCGGAGTGTCCCCTAATTAAGATTCAGACGAGTGTTTCTCTTCTCTTGGCTGCTGAATGGACCCGGGAGATGATGGTGGCTGGCTGAGTGTGCCTTCGTTTGGTGGTGGTAGTGGTAGTGGTGGAGGGGGGATAAGAGCAAGAGACAAGGAGGAAAAACATTATGAATGCTCAGGAGGGGGAGGGGCGGGTGACCCAACTTCTTTATTTGGCCTGCACAACTTCCTATTCATGCATGGATTCACTTTTTTATTGTTTTCTCTGCAGTCAAAGCTCAAACATATGTCAGGCGTTACTATTAAAAATGAAACAGCGCTGTAAAAAATAAACAGGGCTTGTGTCTGTGAACGCCTGCCACTTGTCTGCATCTCTGTCCCACCCAGCTGTCTCTGTGACTGCCCATCCATCCGTCAACCCCCGGATGAATAAAATGAAAATAGAACGCTCGGAAATAACCTCAGAGTAGGAGAGGACAGCTGGAAAAAAACCCAAAAAGAAAAAAAACAAAGACATCCCCCAGCTAGTATTTCCTGTAATACTCGGCCAAAGCTGTGGTCGTATTTCAGCAGCATTCATATTAGTCAACCTCGCCAATATTTTAGCAATCATATTAACCTTGCCAGCCAACATCTAGGCATTTATATTAGCCTCCCCAGCCAATATTTTAGAATTATATCAGGCATGCTGCATCTGTTCAGTGTCCCAACATTTGAATTCCTGTTGGGCCCTACAACCCCCCCAACCCTTTCTTCTACTTCATAAGCCGGCCAAGGAGGCACCATTTTATAGCCAGAGACAGTAAATTACCAGAATTAGACTTTTTTTCTTTTTTGGTCAGCAGCTTTTTAGACAAGAGGAAATAGGAAAGGAGAAAGGGAGGGTCTGTCTTTGGAATATCGACCAAAAACCCACATTCAACTAACAACTCTCCAGCCTGTGGATATCATGACGAAACCTCTCATACCTTCTAAAAACCCCAGCACAAAGAGCGACAAGCAAGTTGAACTTCCTCCAGCAATGATAGGGCAGTACATTCTCTTTTCAGGTTCAAGGAGACATTGAGGGATGTGAATAGGGCGGGCTGAGCTCAGAGCGTGTATAGTCGCTGCTGCAAAAGCCACCGTGGAGCTCAATTCCATCTATCGCCTCATCGCCTGGGATGATTCTTGCTTTCATGAAGTAATTTCATCAAAAAATATCTCAACATGAGATGATTTGATCCTCTCTTTCCCTTTTTTTTGCTCTGTCCATGAGCAAGCGGCAGTCATCTGTCACGCTGTTATGCCCTGAGATGGAGATCCCTATTAATGTTTTGGTAAATTAGCTAAATTAACAGGTAGACGACTAATTTTCCCAGTAGGTAGGCACAAGCTTCATGCAGGGCTGTAGTGAAGACAACTTCACGGTGGTGACATGCATTACAAAGATAGCATCATACAGTGTGCAGTGTTTAATGATTTTGAGTGTGTTAGGATCAAGTTATAGCCTGCAGTTCTCATCAAGGTTTTTATAGACTCCAAAACAAACAAACAAAAAAACCTTCCAGCCACATTCCATGGCCTTAATCAGTAGATGGAGTTCCAGTAATTGTAATGTAGATTGTTAACTTGCAAGTATGGAATTTCTGTCATGAGAGTGGTAAATCATAACCCCTGTTTCTGCTCTCTGGCGTCTGCATCTATAAATGGCTTCCTTGATCCTTGATCCTTCTCCATCCACGCTCTTCTAGTCGAGACCAAGATGGACATTCAACAACCCTATGGGGACCACGTGAAGCATCCCAGTGGGACTCTCTTATGAGGCTGGACTGTCACATTATCTAGCCTGCAGCAGTCAGATGATCTGCCATAGTCAGCCTTTAATACAAACCACTTAAAGGGGACACAGCATGCACATCTCCAGGTCTATATTTATACTGTGGGGCTCTATCTTGCATGATTAACATTAAACAAAACCTCCTTATTTATCTTATACTACCTTTTTATGCAGCCCATCAGTTCAGCCTCTGTCTGAAACTGTCTTTTTAAGGCCTCCCTCCTGATGAAGCCACTCTGTTCTGATTGGCTATCTTCAGTAGGTCGCCCCTTAGAAGACTTCTGATGTGAAACTCTGACCATGTTTAACATTTAAAATCATAGTAAAAAATAAAGAAATTACAGAAAGCATGATATGTCCCCTTAAGATCTCTACAACTATAGTCATTTCTAAAGTCAGAGATGACCCTGCTGGTTCACCTCAGTCTTATGTTCTCTTTGCTCCAGTTTTTCTGCAGTCTGACAACCTTGTTGCCCTTGTCACTCCATCAGTCACCGAAATATATAATAATTTCCTTCTCCACACAAAGTACTAAAGACATTAGCAGTGCATAATAATTGCCATGTTTTATTTTAAGGATGCGTTCAAACCTAAATGAAATAAGTATGTTGTCTGAGAATGTTTGGCCTTTAAAACAGCTCCAGTTCTCCTCAGTACACTAATAGTTTTTCAGGTATTTGGCAGGTCGGTTCGTCCTGCCTCTTGGAAAATGTGTTGCAGTTCTTTTGTAGATTTCACCATCTCAGCTGAGTCTGTCTCTTCATGTAATCCCAGATTGATTCCATGATGTTGACATCATCATATTATCAAAGGCACAATAGATATACTATTTACTGTATAATAGGTGTCTGGTCACCCCAGCAGGTTACAGACACTGCAGACACTGCTGTAGCTTTATACAGCAGAGATGAGAGGTGGACCACCATCCCACTGTCAGTTGGGATGGTGGTTGTTGGACAAAACAAATGCGGATACCATTTTGAAGAAATAGTGAACAGGAACTATGAGTGTCTGGACTGGGCAACACCCAGACCTAGAGTTGTTGAACACGCTGACATCAAATCATCCTCCCAGCTGATGGAGATGATGTCCATTTCTCATCCGCACTATATAAAGCTAAAGCAGGGGGGGGTTCCTGTTAAAAGATGAGTACTCCCATATGGATCATAGAAATAGCCACCATGTTTTTTGGTGGTGCTGGGGTGGATTTTCTCCTGTAATGAGCAGTTTGCAGTGTCTGTAACCTGCTGGGGAGACCAGACATCATTTATATCCAGGGCAAACAAGCCACACAGGCTCCACTGCCAAAAGCACTATCCACTTAATAGAGACGAGTCAGAGACAGGGCAGCTTGCGTACGGCCACACAGCCAGCACCGCGCTGCAGAGCCCAGCAAACAGACTGGGGGGCGGGTTAATAAAGCCCATTTATCTGCAATTATTATTTGTTATGAGTTTATTTGTGGAAGTTTTACAACATCCTTCCCTTTTCTAATAAAAGACATGCATGTATATTGCAGTTTGAAGCAAAAATGTAAATACGAACAGTAAAAAAACAGGATGGAATAGTTACAATTTTATAGGGGCAAATAAGAATTGCAATGGCCTTTGGAAAGGTCAATGTGTAAAATAATTTCCAACAATAGTTCCTGATTAAATCTTCAAAGGGTTTTCAATATGGAGATTTAGAATGTGCTTAAATGACATAAAAGTTAACAGTTTTTGGGGCTTTGGGGACATTTCATCAGTAATAGAAACCAATCAAATTATTTGTTGTCCTATAGTTATGTCATTTTAATCTGGTATCAAAGCCCATGTAGACCATTGCTCCTAGCTCACAATGATATTGTTTTGGTTTGGTTTGTCTGACAGTGACCTTTTGCGTTCGTGCAAATTATGACTTATGTGTCTCAGGAATAAAGGCAAAAGTAGTGTGATGTCATTATAGAACCTTAAAACTTCTTATGGCGAAGACAGTGGAGGTAGGGCAAAGCAGCATGAATGCATGCATTGACTCTTAAAATACTGTGGTATACCAAGACTGACTAGTGAGTTGCAAAATGTCAGCATTAAGAAAATAAGCTCTTTCAATGATTTGTGGTCCCTCTGGTCTGCATGTTGAAGTGTCCTTGGGCAAAATGCTGAACCCCAAATTGCTGTACCTTCAATGTGTTAGATTGTGTGTGAATGATTATGAACTCCTTCTGATGAGCAGATTGGTACCTTGCAATATATATCCCGTTTACCATTTACAATATCAGGTTTACATATATGCAGAGAAGATCATTATTGTGGTTTTGTAGATCTTTGTATGTTCCTAACCTTCATTATCAAAGCTACAAACAAAAACAAAGATACCCTGCACAAGGTTGTGTAAATTGTTGCAAAAAGTGTTGGAGTCAAAAGTGTAGGAGGTCATGGTGGATGGTTGGGGTTAGGGTTAGGGTTGTCTACCTACACCTAACTAAACCTCACCCAAAGAGGTGGCTGGTCAGAATAGTTACATAAATCATTTTCATCCCATTTTTAGAGGGTTTGAGATGGTACTGACAAACACTTAAATCTTGCTATTCGGGATGTCAGATCAGGAAATGTTCATATTGGTCTTCTTTAAGGGCGATGATATGAAACGCGCCTTGTTTGGAGGACTTGACGTCTCTAATGATTCAGCTTTGGGGTAGCAGAAAGGCTTGGTTTGGCCCTGCCTGTAACGCACATAGCACACAACAAGACCGCGCTATACTTCACTGACCACGTCGGTGGGGTGGGGGGGGGTTATACAGTTTGATGGCTACTGATACACCCCTTACTGTGCGTGTCCTCCCACTCCAGTTCACAGTGAGTCACCCAAACACCAAACAGGTGAGGGAAGTTTTGTAAATTGAACAACAACAAAAAGAAACACTTGTCTGGCTGAAGAACACCACCATATGCCATGAGCTGTCATGAAAATAGAGTCCTCAATGCTACTAGGACAAGTCCTATGATTGCTAACTTGTACCGGACAACTCCCAAGTGTAAAACTGAAGGTCATCGCATGCTCAGCAAACACTCCCAACTAAATAAAAGCTTTATTTATATAAAAAAAAGCACAATCTGTTTTAGGAGTGTGATATCAGGGTGAAACTCATTTCCTCAGTGTTGCCCCCTTATAGTGTTTTGGTTTGGCGCCCGGCCAAGAAGTCCACAGGGACAACAAGGTGAACGGCTTGGCCTGCTGAGTACCTTTAGTTCCTTATTTCTTTATTTCCCAGATTGTTTCTCTAATATCCGCGGGGGGTTCAGGGTTATGGCCCAGTGCAGCGGTTGCCAATCTTTTCAGAAGAGCAGCTCACTACCTGCAAGCACAAGAAGTCTGCAGCTATAGTTATTGAAAATGTCACAGAACGCCTTCTATATCAGAACGAGTCATAAAAATAAACCCTCCCAAAATTCATTATCTAGAGCAGAAACAGTTCATCAAATGTTAACAAATTGTTTGAGTGATATTTTTCCAACCTTCATTTGCATGACATTTAAGTCAACGATACCCATTTGAAACAAAGTAGGTCCCTTTTCTATTAGAAATCATCAAATCCCGGTTGAAAACTTGGTATCTTCATTTACATTTGACAGCAGAGAGTCTTTGGAGGCTTGGACTCCAAGGGAGGTTAAACAAAAGACACTTAGTTCTTGGCTCCTTTATGTATTTAGGGATTTTTTTTTTCTATTAATCCATGCACTCAAGAGAAAACAGGTAAACAATCAGGGAGCAGTAGAAAAATGCCTTGGGACTTTTGATATTGCAGAGATAATTGAAATCCTGCTATCAATTCCAGTAGCAATTATTTTCTGCAGTGCTTTTAATACCTATGAGTAGGTCCCTTCTTTGTTTTTCATGCTTATTTTGATGTTACACACACTGATTTACCTCATTTACCATTTTGAGCCCACGCAAAAGGCAATATTATCGCTTTGCTCCATTACCCTCAGATTTTATGCATGACTCATTAACTTGCATGCAAACATGGCTGAGCTGAAGAGTTAATACATATATGAGGCTCTGACTTCTGTCCGCAGTAACACTGTATTGGTCTCATGCAGAAAAACTAGAATCCCTCCGGCGTAACCTCAGCTGGATTAAGGGAATTGTAATGTTGCCCTGTATTTCCATGTGCTCCCTTTGAAGGGATTCTAGCTGTTGAAAGTGTGCAAAAAAGGCATTACCTCAAATCCATAGCGCAGATAGAATCTATTAAACACAACTGCTTACTTGCTGAAATAATAATACAGTTGTAAAGTAAGGTTAAAATATTCCAACTAAAGCAAATCTTACAAAATCATATTCCTCTCCTTTTAAATGGCCTTTGAAGTAGCAGCCACATATTTGTAATGTTCTTCATTTGATGTCCAAACTTGGTCCTTGCTTCTTGATTTCTATAAATGTTCATGACTTCTTACACTTTTGATGTCACATATGGATTTGGGAGAGCTGGATTTCTGTAGTTCCTTGTTTTATCAAGTTTAAATTCTCTTATAGTTTTTTGTCCATTTAAAATAAAGACCTTAAAAAATAGCAGGCAGTAAACCCTTCTACTCCTCCAATAATTGTTGTATCCCCCACTTGGGTTTAGCATTGCCATTCATTTCAAATCCTGTTTTTGTTGACAGTCTGACTGGATTTGGTCTCCCCCAACCCCTTCACTAGCTTGCTGCTGTAATTGGGATAATTTGGTTCTGGGTAGGTAGCATTTAGTGATTTTAAACTGCTGCCTGCTGCAGCTGGAAACAACGCTAGTGAGAGTGGAAAGGGTGAAACAATATAGTGAGGTTGTAGCTCGTAGAACCAAACAATGAGCTGAAAGGCAGTAAAACAGGGACATTGGTGACAATCAAATGAAGATACAAAGCTAAAAAATAAAAATAAACCTTAAAACAAAACTAAAGCAAAGCTGTGTGGAACTGCAGAGCTTGGTAATATGTATTTGTAAGTTTGTAACTATGAGCAGCATCTTTCAATTAACCTAGTCATTGACCCTTTGTTCATTAAACATATGTTTATTAGTGCAGCTTTAAACATGCAATCAGTTTAGCTCGAGATGGGGGATTCTGGATAAAGATGCTAAGCCACAAAATATCAGATCATTTTGTGTGTTCAGAGTTGTGTAAATAGACTCATATCTAATATCTTAGCTTCCATTCAAACCTCGAAAAACAAACACCTCTATTCTTTTGCTATTAAAATGAGAAATTACTTTTTTCTCAAACAGCCATTAGCTAATCTGATTTCTACCCACAAGCTTTGGCAAGTTCCCACCAATTGGACACATTTTTGTCACCATTGGAACATTACCTGCTCCAAAGAACAACGTGGGTGGTTGATAGCCGGAGCACAGCCAGGTAATGTTGGCTGACTAGCAGGATGTGTTAATGATTAGCGCCTCCCTACTACGGCTTTACTATCAGGCCTTATGTCACATTTTAGGAAGAAAATGAGCAACAAAGAATAATTGAAATGACTCACAATGCTATACTGTAGGATGTAGGAAGAGCACATTTGCATTTAAGTACCAAGAACAACACACTTTTTTCAGATGTAAAGTAGCAAGTTTGATTACTTTTTCAGACACTTCAACATATTATTTAGCACCAAATTGGAAAATTCAAGTTTCCCAGTTGTAAATGTTTCATTTGGTTGAAGTAGCCTGTAGAAGGTTCATAGCTATGTCTACATCAAGCCTTCTCTCGGAGATGGGAGTGCGAGGGAAGGTCCACAGGCAGGCAGTCAAAGACCTCTCAAAGACCACTGAAATGGGGAATCAGTGGTTGTGGGTTAATATAAAGGACTCCACCTGGGCCCCCAAGTGAGTAGATGGCATCTAGGGGAAACACAAATGAAGCAAGGTGCCCACTTGACAACCCAAACGATGCCACCAATCACTTGACTATCCGACATAGTCCTGGCAGCATGCCTCAAGTGTGCAACTAAGGGATAATAACATCTAGTAATACACAACAGATTTGGATGTTGATGTAATTAGCATTCCCAAGTCAGAAGATGGTCTCCTCTTCTACTTCTACATAAGGATTGGTTCACTTAAACCAGTTTCTTGTAGTCTTCAGAATTGAGTGGAACGTGACTGAAGATAAAAGAATAACAGTTGAATCTTTTCCCGACCTTTGTTACGACTTTGGTCCACAACTCTAAGTCCAACTTTCATGACTTTTGTGTGTTAGTTAGATAATTAAATTCTGCATGACAGTTCTGTATTGTATTGTTTCTTTAATTTCTTTTATCATTACATGTTATTATGTAGTGTAAGACACTAAAAGATCATCAGAAAAAGACTTTAAATGCAGGTAATTACTTTTATTACTTGTATTTTAAATGATTTTCTGTCACAACTGAAAAAGCATTAAAGGCAACCAAAATTAGCCTCACCCCTGTCTTAGTCAAGACATACTTTACAGTCTGAGTCTTCAATATGCATTATGTCCACTCCATCAGATTGCTTTGTGCTGAAGAGACCATTCTTGTTTACCGCCCTAATGTGATGAAGCCATTATAAGAGACTCTCTGGGGATGGGGGTGAAAGGGGCTGTGAGGGGGAGCGGTGGTGTTGTCCATCAAAGAAGTGAAAGGCTGTCATATAATTACGGTGGTTAAAAAGATGTTTTGTACAATATATGCAACAAAAAAAAAAAAATCCTTATTTTGATTTTGTATTTGTGAAGATTTAGGCTACACAAAATGACACCACAGAGATAAGAAATGCTACATATGGATGAGATGAGTCCATCATATTCTGAGCCAAATACCACATGACAGCAGGTGGACAGTCTTACCCACAAAATACCCGCCACAGTCATGCTAATTTGCCCCTTTGACTTTTTCCACTACATCTGTTGTCAAATCAAAGTAACTTTGACCCAACCTTAACCCATTATTACAATATTGATATCTTTTGATAGACTCAAAGGTCAGGGAAATCACTTTGCTTGCCACTGTTAACCTAGCTTGTGATGAAGTGATATTGTTGTCAGACCATAGAGACCCTAAGAAAAGATTGCGGATATACAGCCGGGTGACAAATTGAGGTAAAAACCTAAATAAATGAGTGAACTGAACACTTATTGGTGATAATTGAGCAGTGTCACTCAGCATTCTCCACTAAATTACATATTACCAATAAGGGAATATTTTTTGGAATCAGCTTCATCCCTGGTGGTCCAATACCTTACTAAGACTCTTTAAATTCCCTTTAATTTGGCACCCAAAAAAGAAGACCTTGTTTAATGAGGTATCACTATGTATTATAATTGTGTGGATCTTTTACTTTATTTATTTACATGTGGGTTTATAAAAACACCTGCTTTACCTATGTGCACACTTGTCATAGCAGAAAAAAAGCACAGGTGTTACTAATTACAATAATGACAGTTGTGTTCCATTTAAGTGTGCCAGTAGGCAATGACAGTGAGCCACCATGCATAATGTGTGCACAGGGATCATGGTGTTATTAATTATACCAGTGCTTTACCTGCTATGCCATTTCAGCCACGATAAAAGGTTTATTGACAGCGGCTTATCTTTCCCATCTTTTATGTTTTTTTACTCCTTTATTTTCTTTTATCATAAGCTGAATTTCCAACTGGCTTCACAGTAAAAGAAGAGTATTTAAATAAGCTGAAGAAAGTTAGCAGCACAGACAGGAAAAGTACACCAGCAGCTTTGACTCCTTGCGTTATTGATGTGAGTGTCTGAATGCTTAATACATTTGCAGATGTACACATGTGACTGTGTGTGTACATCTATTTCCCAATGTCTGTGTTTGTGTGTGTGTGTTAAACTCCCAGCCCCCAGCATGGTGCTGTATGTTCCAGCACTGTAGTCAGCAGATTCCCACAGTCCCTCCTCCATAACACAACAGAGTTCAGCCCCAAACCTCTGACTCCCATGAGCATCCAGCATATAGCCCATTTTTTTTCTCCTCAGTATATTTCGAAAAGTTAACTCATTCATGTGTACAGACGTGGAAGACAGGAGTGTAGATGTGTCATTTTTATTTATTATTCAAATAGATATTTGCCTGAGAGTAGAAACTAATTTAACAAGTTTGTTTAATTGTGCTGCCGAGGTCCTGTAAACATCAGTAGTAATTATCAATCCACTGCTCAGGGTAAACTGTAAGCTATATGCATACAGTTCCAAACCCCAGTAGTGGGTTTGTTTCTGTATAAAACCTTTCAGTCAGTGGATTCCCTCAGTCCTCTGGCCATCTAACAAACTGAAGTTAATAAACCTAATTCACCTCAGAACTGAAACTCCCATGATTACCTAGCTCAGCCTCTTACTCCTTCCCTATTTCTTCGCATTGTACACAGTAATTTCAATTGACTGTAAAATAAGCACACAGTTTTTTGTTCATAAATCTGAAGCTAAAGGCACGGTTAAATCAGCTTAGCACAAAGTCTTGAAACAAGGAGGAGGAACAGTTAACGTGGCTCTGTCTTTCTAACATAATTTCTAAACCTACTAATTAATTATTAATTAACATTTTATAACTTTTTAAAATACATACCAAAACTGAAATCACTGCACCAGAACAAGAAATAGTCTGACGCGGAATTCCTCGTAAAAAAATGGCAAATTGACATTTTTACTCTTAAAATGTTTAATAGTGTAGAAAAACTAAATAAGACATGTTAAGTATTTAGCTTTAAAGGTCCTGGTAGGCAATTGTTTAGAGCCAGGCTAGCTGTTCCCATTCTTTACACTAAACTAATGGCGCTTTTCCACTATACAGTTCCAGCACAACTCGACTCGCCTCTTTTTCTGGGGGGGTTCCACTAGGGATAGTACCTGGTACCTGGTACTTTTTTAGTACCTGCTCTGGTGAGGTTCCAAGCAAGCCAAGCCGATACTAAATGTGACGTCAACAGACTGCCGGCCACTGATTGGTCAAAAGAGTTGTCGCTGGAAGAGTCATGAGCCGTCCCACACAAGAATCAAACCCGGCATTTTTAAATACCGGCAACAGCGTTACAGTCACACGGCTCAATTTTCTTGCCTTGTGTGTGACAAAAAGCCTCATACAGCAGCAAGTACACCATCGCCTCAATGTCCTCCATTGTTTATGTGTTTTGTGTTGCGTATAAAACAAAGTCACGGCAGTTTCGTGGAGCCGTGCTATGACGACCCCGCCCACGTTGAGTAGGTACTTTTTTGTAATGGAAAAGGTCGTTTCTGGAACCGTACCGAGTCGAGTCGAGCCGAGTCGTGCTGGAACTGTTAAGTGGAAAAGGGCCATAAGCTAACAGTCTGTGGGCTGTAATTTCATGAAGATAAAGACACAGTTAGCTTAGTTTAGCTTAAAGACTTGAAACAGGAAGAAACGGCTGTTTTCCTAACATCATCTCTAAAACTAATCAATTATTAATTGACATTTTATAACTTTTTTTTTTTAATACATAACAAAATTGAAGTGTATACTACAGAAAGTCACTTCACCCGAACAAGAAATAGTCAGACTCAAAATGGCAAATCCTGTCATGTTTTTTGGAGCCAGGTTAGCTGTTCCCATTCTTTACACCAAGCTAAGATAAGATAAGCTACGCTATAAGTCTTGGCTGTATATGTTCATTTAAAAAAAATATAGTGGTATTACTTGGGGCTTTCCATGACTCAGGTTATTCAGAGTCGATTTAGAATCACACTTCAGACGAATACATCAACTTGACTGCATTGGTCTGAAGTGTGACTCATCTATATATATATATATATATATTTTCTTATAGATCTCCATACTACACAATTATGGTGCTTTTCAACTGATGCATTGACTCATCTCTGCGACTTTTAGGGGCAGCCATAAAATCAATTAACGTTCAACAAGATAGTGAATTTCCCTAAATTTCAAACTATGATCTGTCATGTTAAATTATATGCAAAGTTGAGACCTTTTGGTTTGTTGCTAGCTTACCTTGGAAAACAATTTGACAATTGTATACATACTTATACGTATGTCTGATAAAAACTAAATAACATAATAACTGGCTCCTACTATACAAGAAAAGAAAAAAAGCCCATAAAAACATCTTTCTAATGTTGTGTATTGTTTTCTTTGTAGATGCATTAGGAAAGGAGGAATATTTGCACTGCTTTTGTAAGTAGACCTGTCAATTAATCAGTGGGTGCATGCTGTGATGACTTCTTTGTCGAGATTATACAAGCAGTTACAGGAGGGGGGAGGAGATTGTGAAAGAAAACAGTTGTGAATTAGTGGAATCCACCTTTCTAGCTTTGCAGCCGGGCTCATCTCTAGCATTAAAGCGAGAGGAGCAAACTGGATGTTTTCATGTAAATTACTGAGCCCAGAGTTATCTGCGTCTTCTCTGCAGATGATGTAACACTTGTAAGTGTGACCACGCTTGTTCTGCTCTCTTGTGGTAATCACCTCCTCCTCTCTCTCTCTCTCTCTCTCTCTCTCTCTCTCTCTCTCTCTCTCTCTCTCTCTCTCTCTCTCTCTCTCTCTCTCTCTCTCTCTCTCTCTCTCTCTTTTAAACAGCTGCCAAGCACCGCTGCTGCATCTTTGAAAGCGAGGGAAGTCAGAGAACAGTCAAAACAGATGGCGGAAACACACTTGAATGTCAGATTTTCTTCTCTGCAGAGTGTGATCCTTTCTTCAGAAAGTTAGTTGAAGTTATTTCTGTGTAGACTGTAGGGTGATATCAGTAAATTATAACAAGGAGCCATTTATGATCGAATTAATGAGAGGGTAATTAGCATGCACATTACTTTAATACACAAGCAATTAGGGAGTCTAAATAAGCCTCGGCTTGGATCTTATTTATCATTCTCAGCCAAAAGAAGGTAAACTATAACCCCAGGTGTGTTTCTACTCAGTCTGACATGGCATCAGTATATGCACCAACCTCTTCCTCTCTTCCCCAAATCCTCAAAACAACAATATTCCCCCTCTTTCAGCCCTAACTTTCCCCCCCTCTCCTTCTGCCTTTCCTTTCTCTAATTTATTCTTTATCCCGGGGTCCACTCCGGCAACAAGTGTGTGTTTGAGTGCATTTCAGATTTCAGGGTAATTACAGAATAATAATTCCACTGGAGCACTGGAAAGAAACAATGATCAAAGTCCTAAATTCAAAGGGAACAACAGGATCTTTTGTGCACACAGTAGTAATGGCGGGGTTTTCGGGGGGTTTTGAGTGACAGGAAGCAGTTTTCTGGCAGTCATGGTTTCTTACCACAAAGAAACTCTATTCTGAAATCCCAAAATAATAGTTGTTATATCACTGCTGTTGCTGAATGAATTTGTTTGTTGAATTGCAGGAATATTTGTTTCAGGTTTGTTTTCCTTTCTTTTGTATTTAGTTTCAAAATAATCATAAAATATAAGAATTACAAAAACATTGGTTCTTAGTTCTTGCAGCTGCAGGCATATTGCACAAACAGACACACACACAAACATATGCAGAGACAAACCACGAATCATCCGAGTCATGAGACGGCTAGATTTATTCTAGTTTCTGTCAGAACAAGAAATGTATTTTTCTCTCTGTAAACAGTGTGTGGTGACTCAGTTTGTGTTTTTACATGGATTCATAACCCAAAATACAGGTCACATAAATCAGCCCATGTCCTCTTTGTGCCCCGAGGCATAACTATTGTCCACAGAGGGACTCATACTTCTCTTTAATGTCATCCTCTCGCTCTCTGACGAATCATCTTCTCTTCCTTTCATTGGTTCCATTTCCAGTATATATTTTTTGTCATTTACTCATTTTCTCATATCCTTTCCTCTGATTTATGTTGTACCTTGTTGTACAATAATTTCTAATAAATGTTCTCCTTTCTTCACTTCCTGTACCCACCTATCATATGTCTAACCCTAATGCCAGAAAAAAATGTTGGCATCTGATGATTCTGCAAAACCTGAGATTATGTTTAATGATGATTTTGTTGTTTGTTTTTTTGCTGTGGGGGTAAGTTAAATACCAATATTCCAATCTTCCCCCCTTCAAAAGCACCATGAGGTAGCACATTGCAATATGGCAAAACAAACAGCTCCATCAGAGGAAGCTCATATCATGGAAACGTACAATACAATGATGTGGAGCAAGTATACTTGTTTGCAAGGTTTAGAGTTAACATGACCACCTTTACATAACAGAACAAACACCTCCATGAGCTGAAAGTAGCTTAGGAAGATGTTGTCAATGTACTAAATTCAAGCCTTCCGTGCTCCTCTAGTGTTTTGGCATCTACTGACCAGTGTAGGATGTGGATCAATCACACAAAAGGCCAAAAAAGAAACCCTGGCCTCTTTCTGGCTTCAATCACTGCCCACTAGATGTGGACAATCCTCCATAAACCTGCTTACTTCCTCAGAAGATATATTTATCTACTGATCTACAATCACCACACACAGCAAGTTAGATGATGCATTGGTAGGTAACTAGCAAGGTAACCTCGCTTCCTAGAGGTTTTTTTATACACTATGATTACATTTCTCAACCCAATTACGTTGTGTTGAGAAATGTAATCCCTGTTTGGATTATGTGTATGACAATGTGTTTTCCCAATCAATGAATTACATTTATGTACCCTGCAGAAGCTGTAGGTAGGAGATTGGAGTAGATGGTCAGTTTGTGATGGTCAGTTTGTTAGTTTGTGAGAATTTATCTGTATTAAACCAAGACCATGATCTTTTCCTAACCTTAACCAAGTAACCATAAAATAAATTCATCTCAAGTGAAGTAGTTGCTACAAACTGATGTATTGCAAGCTTTCATTTAACATGTGACTGACACAGACAGATTTTCAGTCAGATGAAAGGAAGAGTTGGAGTCTCCTTTCACCATCAGATTTCTTGATGTAGCGGCGTCCCTGGGCCCCGGCTAGGAACCAGTCTGGAACATGGCCTGGAGGGATGGAGGTGCAGCTGGCTGATCACGTCTTCACACCATGCGAGTTTAGAGCAGTTATTTCAAACCCTGCAGCAATTTCACCTTTGCCCCAAAGTTTCACCACAGCGGTCGGGCATGAAAGCATTATGGGAAAGTCTCCTTTAAGCCAATGGAATCCTACAGTACATTCACATTACATCATGTGTGATGGAAGCAGCCAAGCTAAACAGTCAGCTAGGTTTACTTTGATGGGTGATAGTTCATCTTCTTATACAGCTCTATAATATTGAAGGATAAGGCTTATGTTTGTTTTCCAGCATAATGCCTCAGACCAAGAGGTTGTTGAGAGGGTGGGATCTCATTATTGATACAAGTCAACTGTGCACCTTTGTTTACACTCGCAATTATACTAATGCTTTGTGCTCATTATTTCGGCAAAATTGACAAATTATGGCTTTATTAAAAAAAATGTACTCATTTGCTGATTTACACTCAGGCATAACACACAAGTGACAGTATTTTAATCCAAAGTTATACTAGCCAAAAAGGCTTCGACTGGTGTTTTTTGTTACACTGGTCACATTGGTAACAACATAAACCCCAATCTAATCAATGGTGTAAACGGGAAGAGACTATATAACTGACAAAAATAACAGTATTTAACAGCAAAGCCTTTGTAGGTATAAATATAGGTGTAAATGTAGGCATGGCAGTTTTATTTATCTAAAGAAATCAAAAAAGAATAGTGAAATGTTGTCATGTTTCACAGTTAGTTTCAGTTATTTGGTTTTTGGTTAATGGGAAGTAGCCACTTATGCTAACTTAGCCATACAGTATTTGGTAATTTAGTCTAATTTTACTCTCAACATTTGTAATTTAAGGAAAATTTAAATGGTTCATTCTATCTTTGCAAGCTAATGTTAGCTTTGTCATTTTTCTTCAGTTATGTACTGGCAGTTGGTATGCAAACATTTTTAGTAACAATTAATCTCTGTCACAATTACCTTGTTTGGTGCAATCCCTTTTAACCCCAAAAAATTGATGCGTAAGTCTCCAATTAGTTAACACTTAAGCTATAACAAGGCTACGTTTGAGCGTAAGAAAAGCCGGTGCAACTGGCTCTATAGGGTAATGTTTTTGAAAGATGATTATCTGACGTTTCATCTATAGTGCCATCATCAGGTCAAAATGGAAATAAATTCTCTGGTTTTTGACTGAATAGTCGAAAAAACGTAAGACATACTTATCAGCCTCAGCTGTTCTTTGTGGTTGGTGCTAATTAGCAAAAGTTAGTATGCTAACAAGAAACACTAAGTCTGAGTCCAGCCATCTAGACTTGCAGACTGAGCACTTGCAGAGTTCAGTCATATGTACTATGACGCCTGCAAAGGGATAATTTCCCAGCAACAGAGAGGTGAAGAATTGAAGACAATCAGACCACAAGTTGATTCTCGATTTAGCTGGTTCATGCATGAAGGGCAAAACACTGACTAGATCAGTGGTCTCCAACCCTGCTCCTAGAGAGCTACTGCCCTGCATGTTTTAGGTATCTCCTCACTCTAACACACCTGATTCTAATAATCAACTCGTTATCAAGCCCTTTGACGAGCCTCAGCTGCTTGATAACGAGTTAGAGTGAGGAGATACCTAAAACATGCAGGGCAGTAGCTCTCCAGGAGCAGGGTTGGAGACCACTGGACTAGATAGTCAGGCTTTCTCTCTTAACAGAGGAGAGTTCACCCTTATAAAGACATGAGTGTGTACACAATGTGTTTACATGTGTGTCTCAATGTAAACATATAGTGACTTTGTCCACATTGTTTGTCTCCACCAGATGTGAAGATCCTACTAAGATCATCACAAGACCTTTGACCTCAACCTACACTACCGGTCAAAAGTTTGAGAACACCCCAATTTTTCCAGTTTTTTATTGAAATTCAAGCAGTTCAAGTCCAATGAATAGCTTGAAATGGTACAAAGGTAAGTGGTGAACTGCCAGAGGTAAAAAAAAAGAAAAAGGTACAGTTACCCAAAACGGAAAATTATACTAAACACTTAAAAATGTAGGTCTTTCCTACAGAGAAATTGCGAAGAAAGTCAAGGTGTCAGTGAGTACAGTTTCACTCAGAAACTGGGGGAAACTCTGAAAGGAAGAGGTCTGGCAGACCCAAAGCAACAACAGAGTCAGAAGACAAGTTTCTGAGAGTCAACAGCTTGCATGATAGGCGGCTCACAGGACAACAGCTTCAAGCACAGCTTCATAGTGGTTGTAGTAAGCAAGTCTCAGTTTCAACTGTGAAGATAAGACTTCGAGGTGCAGGTTTGACAGGTCGAGTTGCAGCTAGAAAGCCATTGCTAAGACGTCATAATAAGAAGAAGAGGCTTGCCTGGGCCATGAAACACCACCAATGGACTACTGAAGACTGGAAGAAGGTGTTATGGACTGATTAATCAAAATTTTAAATATTCTGTTCATCAAGCAGATTTTGTATGCCGTCGAGTAGGCGAAAGGATGGTTCCTCAGTGTGTGACAATAACTGTCAAATATGGAGGAGGAAGCATGATGGTCTGGGGCTGTTTTTTCTGGATCCAGGGTCGGCTACCACAGCATTTTACAGCACCATGCAGTACCCTCTGGTATGCACATAGTTGGTCAGGGGTTCATCCTACAGCAAGATAATGACCCAAAACATAAGTCCAAGCTATGCCAGAACTACCTTAGGAAAAAAGACCAAGATGGTAAGCTTGAAAACATTTTTTCAATAAAAAACTGGAAAAATTGGGGTGTTCTAAAACTCTTGACTGGTAGTGTACATGCCAGTGACCCTATCAATGATAGTTAGGAGTCTATAGATGCACTTCTTGCAGATATACCATTGAAAGGTAGTGAATAGTAACTGGAACACCCAGAGGAAACAAACAACCAAAAATAAGGAACTGCCTAAAATGCACTTTAAGATGTAACTGGACATTAATTGAAAAACTATGTTTTCTGAACAGTTCTTATGCTCACTGATATTTTCCCTTTATATGAATTGCTAAACACTCCTATATTATTTTCACTTCATTTAATCATCAACTGAGGACTGTCACATTGTAGATGGACAAAAACATAATTATAAACAAATACAAATCATAGAGTATATATACATGTGGATATTTTGTTTGTGTGTTATTCTTCACTACATCAATAAAGTTGGACAACAAAACTGAGCAAAATCAAATGTTATCAAAAGTAAATATTGTACATATCATAAATGATGATTATTGTATCATTGCGAGCATGTTAGAATGCTAATGTTATGCTTTTCACACAAACACCATATGTGCATGAGTATAGCCTCACAGAGCTGCTGCAAACTCTCTTCCCTCCTCTTCTAAATTACCCCTTACCTTTTTGTGTCCTCCTCTCCTTTCTGTCCTTGTCCTTCACCTTTTTTTTTCCTTCTTGTCTTTTTTCTACTCTGTGTATCTTTTCTCATTTCAATTTCTCTTTCCTACATCTGTCCTGAGTTTCTTCTCAGCTCACCCTGGCTTATTATATTAATGTTGAAAGCATGTAGAATAACATGCCATGTGTTTGAATAAACCATGAAGCATGTGTCTGAGAAGCCTCTCTCACTCTCTTTCTCTGTCTTTGTCCATCTGTATATCTGTCTCTCTGTTTCTTCCATGATCCTCCTCCTGTCTGTCACCTCTTTGTTCTATCTTTCTGTCCTCCTATTGCTCTGTCCATTTTTTCTTGTTCCTCTGTCTCCTTATCTCTCCCTCCCATCTCGCCTTTTCCTATCTCTCCCTTCTGACTTCAGATGAGTTCATTGCCTCCCCGAGAGATTTACCATCCCCAGCTCTCTGTGATTGAACTGCGAACCATAAGAACTTCGGTGTTAAGATTCAATTTGTCCTGACCTGAGCAAGGGGCGTGTACGCCATCATTGTATCATTATATTAGAGAAACGGGATGGCGCCATCACAGCAGAAGAGACAGATCGGATCCTGAACGTAATCATCCTAATGCCCCCCAGCAGAGAGCGGAGACTATCAGACAGGATATGGGGTTATGGTAATGGAGTGGAAGGCTGATTGAGATTTCAGTAAATTAATTAGGCCCCGAGAGAGGGCTGGGCTGAGGAGGTGCTTTGGATTGAGCGCTCTGAGAGAGGCTGGCAGGTGGGATGGAAGCAGAGGGTGAGGATTGGGTCGGCACATGAGCAAAAAAGACAGAGTAAGTGGAAAAAGACATACAGATTAGAGGGGAAAACAAGGAGATTGGGCATGGTGAGGGGTGAATGTGAGTATGAGGGTGCATCCGTGTACAAGAAAAGGCTAAAAAGAGAGGAGCATGTTAGGTTGACAGAGTTTTTTTGCCTACAAAGCCACAGCAGGCAGAAAGAAGAGATATACACATAGAATTTGTATTTGCATTTGAAATGAAAGATGTAAAAATTTGAGTTTGTCAAGAGTTGTAAAGAAACAGAGACAGAAAGGCTGAGACAGAAAAGGGAGGGTTAAGTTCCAACTGCAGACTGTTTTTTGTGGGGTGGGGAGGCAGAGAAGCTTCTGGTCTGTGTAAATGTCAAGCTCTCACTTCCCCATAATGACCCCTGAATCACCAACAACTCAGTCCAGCACATGAGGAACAGACTGCTCACTCCATTATCTGTGAGCAGGTTAGCCCGGGGCCCTGGCACCGGAAAGAGTCGAAACCTGAAGGTGGTGCAGTCAGAGAATTAAAATCTCATCATAGAGTTGTTCTAGTGAATACAGGACATGGTTGACTTGTTGTGTTCCTGCAAAGAAAGGTTTATATAGCACATTACAGTTAGGGCTGGGTATCGGTACTCAATACCTTTAAGGTATCGACCGTAATAAATCGATACCAAGTAGTATTGAAACGTCTCCCATCAAGTGATACCTGCAATCGAACCTGTTTGCACCCAGATCTAGAAAATATGACTATTGGCATGGACAATAGTCAATTTAATGCGACATGTGATTGGTCCACTGCCACAGCAGCTACAACCCGTCTGTGGTGGTGAAGTCCTGGTGAATTGAGGTAGTGCACTTAGCAGTACAGCAGCCAAGATGCCACCAAATGCTCTAAAGTGTGTCTACACTACACACCTGTTACACCGGTTAAAAGAAAGAGCACAATATATGGAATGAGTATCGATTGAAGTACTCAGTTGGAATCTTTATCATTTTAAGGGTACTGTGATTGGTATATTATCGTATTTTTCAGCCTTAATACAACCGTATCACCTGATGGTATGTTGGTGATGGAAAATTTCAAAATAGGTAATTAGAATTTGATTTGATTGTGGTTATCCCTTAGATACACGAGTGACTGGACGTAGGGTCCACTCACTCTTCCATAAGTGGAGCAAAAATGACCCGTGTTAGAATCAATGTGTTGTATGCCACTTTTGTCATTTTGGTTAAGAATAATCATTTGTATTATATTTTGGTCCACACAAGAATGATTTCATGTTTGAAATATTTTAATTATATAATCCGTGTGGTATATATTCCTGACAGTCACAGTTGATAAGAACCAAAGGTTCCCATGAAATTCCATAGGAAATTAATGCAGGTCATTTTTGACCCACCTATGGAAGCTTGGGGTAGTAATACAAAAACTAGAGTTTCGTAAAATGTATAAAAGGTAAGTTTAAAATGCAATGTTTGAGGAATAGCTGGAATATGAAATGATATGAAATAATAACTTTACTTTACGGAGATATTGCAAGAAAACGACCTCATCGGGTCATTTTTGACCCACTTATGCATCTAAGGGTTAAATAACATAAACTCTGGTTAAAGCATGGTTGAAGTTAAAGAGTTATGATACTTGATAAAGGTTAAAATGTTACTCAATAACAGACTGAAAAGGAATGTTTCACTGCTCTCTCTGGTTTAAAGTTTAAAAACCTTTTTGCATTTGAGAGCACACCCAAGATCACTAAGGGATGTAGTTCGGTTGGTTTCACTTGTAACCAAAACCTACAGTGATCTCACAGTGTCCTGGAGTACCCCAATATATCACTACAGCAAGTGAATTTGAAGTTAAGCCACTGGAACAACAACAAGAAAAGACTTTCAGGGAGTGTTAAGTTACCCTTGAAGGAAAGATCATGGTTACATTTAAATGAAGACTCCATCGGTTTTGCATTGAACTCCTGCAACACACAATGGACAGTCAAAAAAAAAAAAATAGGTATCAAAATCAATGCAGCCGAACCAGAGATATTGTCTTTTTTTATTCCACACATTCTTCTTCCTTATCAAAACCAGCCTCATACATTATGCAACTCTGCTGCAGACAGTTCAGTCTGAGATTCAGGCGTGTTATGCTTACAGTGGTGGATGTAGCCTTGAACCGCTTGCCTCAAGCAGAGATGAGGAGTGGACTACAGAGGTCAGATTTTTTTCATTTTCAAACCAGAAACCAGTCTTTGTTGGTTAATTTGATAGACTTGGGCAGTTTAGCTGTCTCTATGTATTATTTTTGCTTGCAAGAAATTACTTCATAATATTTAGTTAATCATTTCTAGAATTATTTCATTGATTTTCATTACATTTTTCACAATAGCAGAAGCTCTATAGCCACTGAGCCTGAAGGTAGATCTCTGGTTAAATTTTTAATCCATATACAAATGACAACCAATTCAAGCTACAGTTTGTGACATTTAATTTTAGACTACCCGAGTACACATAAAGTTACAACTAATTTGAACTGGCAGATGCATTTTGTGAGATAATATAATAATATTAATCCTACTTAACACATCTACAAAAGGTTCATTGTAAATGTTGAACCAACCATCCATCCCAACCACCTTCCTACAACTGCTGCTTGATATAAAAGTATCAATCTTCCTTGATCGGAATAAAAATCTCCAGCCAACGTGTCCCCCAAAACATATAAATCAAAGCAAATTAACAGCTTCTAAGCATATTTCAAAGAAGATGGGGTTATCATGACAAATTAGCAGTGTGTGTGTGCGACGTCACAGTCTTGTAGCAGTAATCCTCCGGGTCTCTGTTGGATTAAATGGTTTGAATGGTAAATTGGGTGAAGCATAGAAATCTGCATCGTCATCTTTGGATATGTTTCCCTGACTCTTTTTACATGCAGACATTGGAGCACATCCTTCCCCGGGCAATGCACACTGAGTTTTAGTGATTCTATCTTTTTTGACTCTTACTTTTATTTACTCTTACCCAATCTGACGTCCTTTGTAATTCTTGTGATGTCATCTTTCACTTGTACTTTGGATATTCGTACAATCCCTCTAAACCATCCCTGCCCTTGAATTCTTTTGACTCTAGTTTTTTGCTCTTGCACACCATATAACAGTGGATTGGATTCACACTAACAAAGCTTTTGTTGAATGACTCATACTGAGAGTAAAAATGAGTATTTCAACGACATGACATGAGACTCCTATTTTCAGCTGGGTTCACTCGAATTGCAATAAGGCACATCTTCTAGTATTTCTTCCAATTTTCACATTACTTCAGTGGAAGCAGTGAGTGCTCTCAATGGATATTCAAGCGTCTTGACAGAGTGCAGCCCCAGTAAATCTGACACAATCAAAAAAAAAGTGTCATCTCACCGAGCAGCCATTTGCACTGCAGCATTTGGCCTGTGTGGGGATCACTTTCCTGCCAGCGGGACTTGCTGACCTGTCCCAGGGCACTTTTTCTTTTATCTTTCAAACACTGCCTCTACTTTTGGGAAACGTTTCAAAGGTTGGACATGATAAATGTAGACTGCAGCTCCTGAAAAAAATCAAACGGCAGTCATCAAACAGCAGTCAGTACAGAGGGAGAGATGCTTAACCCAGTGTTGAAAAATGTAATTTTTCAGTTCTAATAGACTCTCAGGAGTTTTCTTAACGTGACACGGAACAAGAATATTGTCACATTAAACAACTCTTCAAACGACGTGGACTGCATCGCAATACGTCAAACGATGTCAACTTAAAGACTGTTTTCACCTCTCTCAAAATGTTTACAGGACTTTTTAAAGATGCTTTGTACATGCGTCTGGGATTCCTTGCAACCTACTGTGATATGTTAAAAATCTGATTTATCTTTTCTTGCAAGTACTATTCCCACTTGAGGGAAATGTCTGAGTTTCTGGCACTATAAATCAACTGCACCTCTACTAAATCAAATAGAGTACAGTGCTGAACTATAGTTCTCCTGCTCCAGCACTTAACCCTTGTCTGATTAAGGGCAGCAGCTCAATAATGGTGACCAGCTATGGATAGGTAGGAATTGGCAGTGTCCTTGTGTAACTAAAACAGAATGAGTTTAGTTTTTTTTTTTTTGCTATGTCACCATGTCAGTCACCTTAACCTCAATACAAAAAGTTTAAAAATGACAGTTAGGGCAGGTTGACCTATGCCTTACCTTATGTTCCTTATCTTTGAAGTTGCTGTCTGCACCTTGGAATCATATTTTTAAAAGAGTCAAGCGAGATAAGTCAAACACACTTCAAACTAAATCAAACCACCCACCAAAAAACATTTTATTTGGGGAAGATTGGCCCCTGGCAAAGTGTATAACCCCAGGATGAACTCAGTTGACTGGACATGTGAACGTTTGCAGTTTGATCTCACTGCTGTTAAATTTCCCCCTTTCAAGTGAAAGGTGTGTGGTAGAGGTTTGTTGATGCACAGCCAACTTTAGGAATTGCTCAGAGTTCCTGCTGTGAAAGACTAATGGGTCTCTTGACGGTGTTGTGCAGCGCTGTTCTGGTTTTAATTATGCAGATCTCACCCACTTGAGTACTGTGTATGTGTATATTGTTTGTTCCTTGTGACTTTGTTCATTGTTTGCTTGACAAAGACTGACAAAGTTTCATTAAAGTCATTGCTATCAATGCTGTTTCTGTGACTCATTTAATTTTTGACACAGTAGCACACATAATTGCACACATAATTGGCTATTAGTTAGTTATTATTTTATTATTTATTATTTAATTTTTTATTTGGTTAGTATAGCTTAGTTTCCCCTTTAATACCAAAAGCCATTTTAATCACTCAAATATCATGTGGCAACAGTATCTCAGCCAGCCAACTTTTCTGAAATGGCAAAAGTAGAATGTGTTCAGCATTGATATTTGGCATCTAGGTTCTGACCTTGTCACTCCCCACTAAGCTCAGCACAGCGGGGAGTGATGGTAATGACTCCCCATCTCAGGGGGGGAAGCAGCAATGGTGGCTGCAGTAGAAGGGAGTGACAGCATAGTTTTCAGATGAGTATTGTGGCAGCAGGCACAGCTGTAAAAATCACAACAGAGCGCTGACAGGTTGACTATAGTCTACCATAATCAAAAGGATATCTGGGTGTACTTTATGTTCAAGTGAGAAGAGAATGTCATGTGGGTGTTGCAGGTGAAGTCTGTAAGCCTGAACTAGCTAATGTCATGTCAATCTCCTGCTGTTATATGTTAACTTAGAGAGGTGATATACAATAAATATGTTTCTATTCTAATGTAGCAGAAAATCGGCAAAACACGATCCTTAATAAAGGTAGAGTCAGCAATTCTAATCCAATACACTTTTTGTTAAATTCAAATATTTCTTCACAGTCCGCTATCTGTCCATTCTTTCCCTTTATACATCACAAGTTGTTTATGAACTTACCAAGAAGCCTCTTCCCTACACTGCTATGCCTCAGAATAAAAGATTTACATGTTGAGCCACCATATTCACCAGGACCATGGTGGAGTCATATATGACTTGGATATTAATTGAATGCACGTTTCCACTTAATGTAGGCAAATTCATTTTCATATGGAGCCCTTATAGCAATATGAGTGCAGTCAGTTGTGTCAATTACATTTGGGAAAACCATACAATGTTGCCCCTTAATGTTGGCCTGTTCTCCCACAGTGTAAGGAAACCTGGTGTATCTACTGCTCATTTTAATGATGAGTCGGCTGGCAATATTGCACCTAGGGGCAGTTGCAATATCCTAAACCTAACGATAGAGTTTAACAGAATTATATTATTCCCCAAAAGCGTCTGTGGGCAGAAAGGTAAACATATTGCGTAACTGATATCAAACACAGACCTGTCATCTAATTCCTGCTGGTAACAACTGATTGCCAGAAAAGTGATTAGTACCTGTATATGTACCAGGATGGCGCAGCACTGTCGGATTGGTCTGTCTTACTGGAACCAATTCAGCAGATAGTTCCAAGAGCACGGCTCTAGGGAATCTAAATCGGCTTATTAGCCAGTCATCACCATAGGCCAGGAAATCTTCATGGTCCCTGAACACTCATTCCCTCCTAATCCTTCCATTTGTGTAGTCTTCTAGGAGCGCCAGTCCATCCATCATGCGGTATTATGCACAAGAGTCACAGCGGTATTTACATGTCTACAGCAATCAGACTGATTGCTTCACACATTGGCAAAATGATGGTGTCAATCAGTGGTATCCACCAGTCTTTAAGGTTGGAAGATTGACAGGTGAAAACAATTTATGTTGTTTTTTCTTATAGTTAACTTGGTCTGCTTTAAGGCTAATAATGAGTATATGGAGTGTAGCAAGAGCTGTCGACAGTTTTATTTCCAAACTTTGCTAATTTACACATTCCATATATGTGTGTTGGTGGTGAAGATGTGCCGGATGAGTTGACTGACGAGTGTGTGTGTGTGGCAACCATTGCAGTGAATCCAGTGACAGCATAGTTGTGTTCACTGCAGTGATTGAAACCACACTCGACATATGCACAGTATTAGGAGATACTATTAAATACTATTTACACTTTGTTTTACAATTATTTAGTGTTATGTGATGTAATCTTGGATTTCTACAGCTGATGATAATAATTTCATCACTTAATTACCGCACAGAACATTCTTCTCCTCTGCGCTCCAGGGTTTGGGAATGTGATGCTGAGATAGCACTGACGAAATATTGAGCAGACTTTGATTTATGATTTGAGTTAACTTATATCTTTTCAAATTAAAAGGTGCTTATGGAATAGTTGTTGGTCACTACAAATTCAAGTAATGCTGCTGGTTTGAATGTTTATGAACGTTGATATTAAGTGAAATTAAGCTGTGTGAGAGGTGTCATTAAATAATCTGGTTTCAATTCACCACCTCATCATCTGTGTTGTCAATTTCTCATCTTTTGCGTGGGAAGTGGTGTACACATCTTTAGGCCCTGTTTTGTGCATACGCAATAGTTATAAATGAGGCTCCAGCACCAGTTTAATGGTGGAGGAGGGCTGGCAAACTGGAGAGGGAGAGGCTGTTGTCAATTCACATAGTATTTCTTATTAAAAAGGATAGGTCGCTGTCCTCTCAGCTCTTCAGGAGCTGCAGCTGACAGATGGCTGCTTCTGTAGACAGAAATGCTGAACGCAGGTCTAGGGAAACCACAACAAGGCGGAGAGTGTGGATGGGTTATTAAGCTCATATGTATTTGTATGTGTGTATGTATCACTCTGGATTCTACCATATTTCTCTTTTAGTCGTTGCCTTGGCAATACAAGTCCATGAATTTTGGTAAAGGAGCAGCTGAAGGTGCATGAAGGGAGGGGTATTTTTGATTGGCTGTTTAGTTCAAACATCAACAATCTTTCTCCAGAATGACTGACTCTACCTTTACTGTGCGCTTCAGTCACATGCTTCATATATGTCATGACTTTTTCACTAAGTCTGTTTTCATGTCACTTTGTCACATGTTATTTTCATCTATACACCAGGCGTTATATTCAGCCAGGCGTAAAAACTTTTTTTGCTTTCTTGCTGCTTTTTATGCAAAACTTGAAATGGAAATACTAAATGGGTCAAGAATCTGCTCTGTTGCCAAAGTCCCTAATTCCTAGGTCTGTTACAAACATGTTTGGTTTTACCATTTAATTGGACATCTGTAATTTATATCACAGGTGGTAAACCCACAAAGCAGCTGTTGCATTGCATCTTGACTACAGATTCTCCCACTGCAAGAAACAGACCCTTGCTCCACACATGGACATCTGTGCTGGTTGGGGTAACACTGGGTATCAAGCAATTTAATATTGCACCTCCATAAAATGTATGGACTTGCAAGTGAGGACATAAAAAACAGCAGCAGAGGCCAAGATATCCTGGCTTTTAGAATCTAGTGTGATCATACTGAATCCTACATTTCCCACAAGTCAGTGTATTTTATTTAACCCTATTCTCCAATGTCTTTCAAACTACACACATCCTAAATAATGCAGCCTTTCTGTTAATAATTGAAGCTGAGGTAACAGATCACATCATCAGTGTTATTTGCCAAGACCTGACATAGTAGTACTCCTTGTGACACATGAACTGATCTTAACATGTAAAGTCAGAGTGCCTCTTTAATAATGTTTAATGCCAGAAGAGAAAACTAATTAGAAATGCAGGTAACCTCTCTTAATGGACTCTAGAGAGTGTGAGAGGAAGACTTCATCTGACAAGAATGCCCACTTCCAAAATAAGAAAAAAGAGAAAATCTGTTTTTCACACACAGTTACTCTGAATGTCATCTTCACTGCGGCCTTTAAACAATCTTCTGTTACTTGTTTGCCCTCCTACTAGTAAATACAAAATCCATTATTTTCAGCCATTGATCACTTCATACCTCCTACGTAACACAGATTCACCAAGTGGCATTCGGAGGATGACTCAGCGAGAAACTCTAAATGGATGAAGTGGAATATAATGTCTTCCACTGTAGAGGAGCCAGATGGAACATAATTTAACTGTCTTTTTTTTGTCTTTCTTTAATGGCAGAGCATGACCGTAATGTAGTGAAATGACGTCTCTTCATCTTATAGAGAGTAAAAGACTTGTTTTTTTTTGGATTTTCTAGCTTTGGCTAAAGCCTGTGTTCATGAATATTGATTGAGTAAGATCAGAGAAAAAGGCGTGTTTGTGCTGCTATAAGGTAGGTTTTGCTCCTTTAGATCACAAAGCCTTGGCATATATCTCCCAGAAAGAAATATTCAATACACACACGTATTAACATAATTAATATGTAGCTGTGAGTCAGATGAGATTCTTAGGCCAATGAGGGATGACTTATTGATGTCTTCCACTGATGACGATCCAGCTGAAAATATAAAATTCTCTTTTCAATTCATCCCTGTAATGCCGTGCAGTTGTGAGGAAACTGACAATTAATATGAAGCAAATCAGTGGATTTTTGCATGGATAACCCATCTCAATAATGCTACTAGGAAAAATAAATACATGGTAAGACACCCAGTAACACTGTTTAACATATGCTTTGACATATTTTGGAAATTGAGTATCTAAACTACACAGAATCACTATAGTAATACTATAATTAAAGTAGACTGATTGTTTTAGTCCATTATGGATGGATGATAAATCGATTATAATCAAGTAAACTGACTTGGACCTTGAGCACTATTCTTAGTCAAGTCTCAGCAAGAAAACATAAAAAAATATTCCCAAAACGTAAAACTGCTATTTTAATCTAGCCTCTAAACAGCATTGTGGCACATATGATAGCAGGACCTCACTGTAATACTAAGAGTAGTCAATCAGATGTCTAGTATTTATTTTGATCAGACTTTATTATTAGATGAGTGGGATTAAAGTGCATGTTTTCATATCAGGTACATTCAAAATGTCAAAATCCATCAAACTCGCATGGTACAACAAATCCAGTCACTTTAAACAGGTTAAACAGGTTTTCCAATAAATTGGTAGTTGGGGGACTAGAAGGTTTGATTGGGAATTAAACTTTTCAGGTTATTCAGGTAATGTGTAGGTTCACAATGTGTCTTAACACAACAGTCAGGTGCCCATATTTAGAGTTAAAGGATATTTACAGTATTTTTAGCATCACATTTCCTCTTTGTGTTTCCTCGGACATTGTCTCCCAGTTGAACTGTGGTGCAAGTATAATAACATAAAGAGGGACTCTAACGTTGAAAGACATCTACTTGATTTCACTCATTTTGACAATAGAGGCTTCATATAAGTTCACATAAACTTTTAATTCCATTTTTAACACAGAAGGTGGATTGTGGGTTTTGTCCTCCATCACTCATATCGTAAGTGCATTATGAATGGATCTTCTAATGGTCAGTATGAACAAGAGGAATGATTACAGCAATAAAAAAAACTATTTCAATGTTCATTTGGGCATTTGATTGTTGTTCTAAGGCGAAATTGAAAACATGTGAATCCATCCTTTAAATTATATCTACAAAAGCTGATGAAGAGAAAGGATTTATAATGAATAAAATACTTCTGGGACCCATGTTTTCCTCCCACTTTGCCAATATATTGTGCTTGTTTTACTCAGCCAGATATTTCCAAGCTTATTTCTTTATTACTTTTAGTTTTACAGGCAAGACTTTTTTAAAGCCAGAATGTTCTTCTTCAGTTAAAGATGTTAATAAGCTATCCTTCACTGAAAACCCCTCTGTAGGCTATGAGTTTATTCATTTTCTGCTTGAAATTCACTAGCGCTAGCCAATATCAAAGCACCTTGTATCTATCATCCTTTTGTGCAAAAATGATTGACTTCACTTATAGGCTTTCCCAATTCCTGCTGTGTGCTTTGCTGCTTGCAAAAAATGGGGCCAAATCTGAAATATGAGAGATTTATGCAAAACTGGCTTCGCTATTAAGCTACAAGCTACATTAGGTAATGGGAATACTTGAAAGTTGCCCAGTACTGTCCAAAACACCATTAACAGTGGTGATCGGATGAATTACTTTGCTAAATTCGACGTAACCTCACTGTGGCCTTACATGGTTGTTATCCATTACCTGCTGAAAATGTGTATTACTTTTAATCCACACACAAAATTCAGACACCGCCACATTGAGAAGAATTTATGAGTCCCACCACTCCCGAGATTAGTTAACACGCCTGATTATACTGAGTGGTTAACTGTTTTAGTTATACAGCCTGAAGTAGATTTAAAGAGTGTGCTCTTCTAAACAATCAATTATCTACTTAGGTGAGAAAACATTAGCTTGATGAATGATGCTATTCTTATTTGCAAAATCTCCATCTTCCCTGTGTGGTTTTATCCTCACATACAAAAACAGCCAATGCCAGTTCACAGGATGATTTAGCAGGTATAAAAAAGCTGATGGAGTGACCATACTGCTAAGACAGAGCTGATCACTTCTTCATATATTTGGACTGAACAAACAGCTGACATTAAGGAAATCTTTTTACCTCCAAAACACAATTTTCTACATTGCCTTTACAAAGGTATTTTAGATTGGCCTAGTTGCTCCATTGCAGACAGTCTGAAGACAAGTAAATTGCAGTCATAAGTGTATAAACTTCAATAAATACAATAAATGTAATTGTCATCTTTTGTTCTGAGGCTTAACTAGCCTTGTGAAGATGTATTTAGGTAGTGTGACAATTTGAGTGTCCATTTTCCCCAGATGACATGTCCCTGAAGAGAGGTAATTTCTACACATAGAGGCACAGTAGTAGTTCCTTTTGGCACCTTAACAGTGGGGGCCATTAATCGCCCATTGTCCACTGGCTAAGAGGCTCAGTAGAGCAGTATCACTATATTAATTAGGATGTACAGTGTCTGCTCGGAATGTAAAGTAAGTCAATTAGTTCGCATATTCACTTCATTTCAGTGCCTCAAGTCCAAATGCCCTTTAAAATCAAAAGAGTGGACACATTAGATTTCTGCTCTGCTGCTTTCTCACAGCTTACACTGGCTCTCTGTCATCTCCTCACTCACTTTCTTCTCTTTAACTCTTTCAACATGGATGTATAATTCTGCTACAAGGGCTTAAGGCATAGCTATGCATCCTTTGTACATAGCCACCAAAGATAAGTCAAACTATGCCATCGGTCATGTGCCTAATCAAGAATCTAATTACACTACAGGGTTAAGGTGGATGCTCCTAACCCTAACCCTAACCCTAACCCAATGTACAACACATCAGTCTCACGATACAGTATTGTTCTAACACTTTAGTATGAAGCAAGGACCCAGATGCAGAGGGCAGAACAAAACTCTTAACACGAGTACCATTCATAGATTAAGTCAGGTGTGTGGGAAAAAGGGAGGGAACTCAGGTAACATGAAGTAACATAGGAATCAACAGAAAGGTACACATAAAAAATAAAACAGGAAGTAGGTACAAAACATGAAACATGGGGGGAGGGATTCTGAACCATGTCTTGGATCCATTGGTCTTAAAGGGTCAGAGTCGTCCACCAGGAGCCAGTGGAAAAAGCTCAAGGATGCCATTCACATGTGATGCCAGCTGAAGATGTGACCGGTCTTGGCTTTTCTGTCCAAAGTCACTAATCCCACTTCCTAATACAAATATGTGAAATATAGTTTATAGCTCCATCACAGCTAGTGAGTGAGCCTAGAGTTGAAATTTGCCACATCAAAAAATCAAAAGTACCTCCAAATATTGCTCAAATATTAAATGTTTGTTTCAGGCTCTTGTCTGTTTAGCCACATGGGAACTATGCCATTTGAACAAGTGGTGTTAGGTACAAATCAATCTTTAACACCCACTATCAGCTCAGTGACGTACACCATTACTAACCACATAAACAGTACATGTATCGGCCCAGTTTTGTAGTGAACTCAATGTAATAGTTGAAACCAGAAACTGTCAGAAACACTGCTTTAATCTCACAGCTTTATGAAAGATGATTTGATTACAGACTAATGTACTAACAGATATGCACTTATAATTATACAGTCTTAGACAAAAAAGAAAGACTATAAATCTCTGCTGATTTGAATCTGGTTTGTTCTGTTCAGTTCAAAGTGATTTATCATACCTCTTATTTAAACTCAGGTAGCACTACAGAAATACATGAATGTGTTCTTCAAAGCAACGATCAAGTTTAGCTGGTTTAAACAGCTTCAAAAAGCACAACTAACTCCATCATGCCTAACTGAATATACATTATCTCCACTCAAAGACCACTTGCTTGCTCTGGAGATTTCGACCATATCACATGACCTTTGGTAGCAGATGACATTTGCTTAGCAATTTTGTTGTTGTTACTTTTAAGCCAACATGGAAGAGAAAGTCCTAAATGTGCTCCAAGTAATGGAAAGTCTGAACATCTACAGGTCCATGAAAACAGCGTGATATGAAATCTCTAGAACAAGTGAGTAAGTGGCCCTTGAGCAGATATTGTTATATCAACTGCTGTTTGCAAGGACAAACTTGAAGACATAGTTTGGTTTAGTGACAAGTGATGTATCCATTCACCACCAAAATCAATTACCTGCAGAGATGACAGGTTACCAACAACATCTTCTTCTCCTCCTCCTTCTCTTCTGTTCTCAGTTTCTTTGAACTGACAAAGCTAACCCTCCCCTCTCATCTCCTGTCCTCCCTTGGTAATGGCGCATTAGTTTGTAGGACATAAGTCAGTAAAAATTAAAGCATATGGCGCATAATATTTACTTGTAATGAGCCTGAGTGCCACCATGCGCGGAAACCAAATTATGAGTGCCTCGTTTTGTGGCAGCCCAATAAATATTTTACCCTGTAAAATTATGGATGACGTGGGGGGATGAGAGAGCCACCTGTTCTTGTCTGCTAAATGATTTACCAGATGTCTCATCTTCTTTCTTTTTGTCTTAAGTTGTCTTCCCATTCGTTCTCCTTTTTCCCCTCGGTCCATGCGAGAGAAGGGAAGAAGGGTGTATAACCAAAATAGAAGATTAAGGAGAGAACGGAGAAGACAGGATGTAGTACACAGAGATAGTGTCAAGTCAATTTAGCAACAGCAAGAATGAGCATGAATGAGATACACAAATCTCCATGTGTACACTTAGCACTCGTGAACTATTCAAGCCTGGTGGCACTGCAAAATGTTCTTGCCTATTCACTAAAGTGCTAAAATTGGTGATGCTAAACATAATACATCATTGATGCTAACACTATTTCAGTGTCATCCCTCCTGTTTTCTCACATATCTCCTCTTTTGATGATATCTTGATTCATGTTATGAATTGAACAGGTTTTACAAGCAAAAACTGGAGAGAGGGAGGTCAGTTATAGCTGATAGCACTTCATGTTAAGTCTTACTCTTAAGGTGTTAATGCACAGGTACGTCACAGAGATGGGAAGTGTCTGATAAATATTGATTATTGCCAAAGCATTTGTTGTGTCCCCCCAAGAGAGATTGTTAACAGATTTGTCAATCAAATTCCCATGGGCACATTTAGTCACAGAGATGAGGAGAAAGTAACGTTTTAGCTTGATTAGCTGTTATTGTGTGTCCCATAAATTTTTGTCCTGTTAGGTTCTGTCAATATTCTGATTTGTCATTAAGCTTTTAAAGGAACCAGGTTATACAAAACGTATACAAGTCAAAAGAAACTACTATGCTTGTATCTCTTCTATTGCTTGCCAGATGGATTTCTGCAATCTTCCACTTTGTTTTGGTGGTTGCCACTTTCCTGCAACCGTTTCCCTAAAGCCATGTGTTTGAGTGAAACAAACCAAATGTCAGCATTAGTACATTGTCTGTCACAAGTTGTAATTTATTTGTTGTCAAGACGACAATTCTTATCTAATATCAGCCTATGACAGGGCAGATGCCAGAGAAAATCAAGCAAAAGTAGAGATACAAACACACAAGAGATGCAGGTGATAATGAGGAACTCCTTCCGCAAAACTGTCATGAACAATGGGTGATAATCTTCATCCATGGAGTATCTTGGTTTGGTTTCTGTCTGTGTCTATCTGTTAACCTGAATGAACTGAAACCAACAATCACTGCACAGTTGGCAACCAAAGAAGTGGGCTGAAACGGGTCGGCTCGACTACCAAGAGGAGTGTGTGCACTGTGGGGGGACAAGTGGACACAGAGGTTCAGAAAAGGCCAGTATCCTTTGCCTGTTTGTTGGTCATTATGCAGTATGTAGTGGCCTGTTAGAAGCTGGTACAACCATAAGGCTCGGTGGTAATAAAAATCATGTAGAACTAACAACAAAATAATTTGGGGAGTACCTGAAATGACTAAAAAAAAAACGGCTTATCCAACTCGGCTATTGGAAATTTATGGTCGTCATCGTTAGAGTTGTGCAGGCATTCTGCAGTCTGTCAAAAGTCACCAGTCACTGGTTTGTAATAATTTTAAATATCGAAGACTGAATGCTGAATACTAACATTCAGCAGGTTGTATATGACGTACAGTAAATAGGATAATATCTTTGTTGGATCAAATTTGGGAGGTTAAGTGTCTAAAATAGACTGCATTTACTGATAGAAATTGCATATAGTCATAATGAGAGGTACAGTGTTAAGTGTCATATCGGTATTTGGCATTATTACTGAGTAAGATCAGTCCTGATCTTGATACTGAATATATAGCCTAAGAATATACCTCTGTGCCTCTGTACCTATATCATTTAAATGCTATTTATTGCAAAGAGACAAAGGAACAACATGTATCATAGCAACAATAGTATGACATCAATATGTCACTTGTTTGGAAGTGTTATAGACGCATCATAGAAAAGACTATATAGCATTGTACCTGCAGAGATCCGTATCAGGACGAACTTGGCATAAACTTAATGTTGTGGTATCAGAAACTTACATACACACACACACACACAGACCACACACACCAATCCACACAGATATATTTTCTTTTTTTTAACACCAGAAGATCTCCCTCTCTCTCTCACACACACACACACACATACACAGATCATGCTTCCAAACAAAAAGAGAGGTGGCATTTCGACATTAAGAGGAAGAGAAATACACAAATCCCGCCCACTATACCTGGGATTTGGTCCAACACACACACACACACACACACACACACACACACACACACACACATGCACACACACACTCACACACCCTCTGTCTCTCTAACTCTTGGGAGAACAGGAGCTTAGTACAGGAGGGCTCAGATGGTGTGTGCGTTTGCGTGTGTGTGTGTCCTCCCACCACCTCATGTCTTGAATAGCTGTCTTTTCTTTTTTCCTGCTCCTTCCTCTACTTGTCTCTTCTACTTATCCATCGTTGTCTCTCTCCGTCCCTTTATATCCTTTCTTTACTTTCTTAGCCCTCCTTTTGCTCTCACTCTGCCCACAGAAGTGTTTCATCTAGAAGTAGCAAACCAAAAAGTAATAAATGCTGCAGTAATAACTGTTATCACCGTCACTGCCAGAGTAATAAATGTTACATTTTATCTGGGTTGAAATATTATGTAATGTTTTATCAGAAACATATCTTCCTTCTTTATAAGTGTTTTCAGCTGTAGTCAAACCTGCAATAATCAAAATTTTGGTGTTGCTCTGAATAATTCAGGATGACCACCGCTCTGTGTGAGGTACTGGAAACTTCAATGAGTCCAAACTTGATGAAAGAGATTTCATCACACTTAGACCGAAAGTTCAAAAATAAAATGAATATTGCATAGATCTCTTAGTTGAATGATGAAGGCCTGATAGACCCAAAACTCAAAAGTAGAGTGCGTAGATCTAAGTGTCTAACTTTCATCAAGTTTGGACTGTATTGCATTGAATGATTATCTTCAGTGATGGGAATAATGGCGTTATAAATAAACAGCGTTTAATTTTGAACGTGTTTTGGGCCAGTTGTTGTTGACATATTTGAACAATTTTTTAAAAAGTAACGTAATAGTTACTTTTCCTGGTAATTAATTACTTTGATATTGATGTAACTCAGTTATTAACTCAGTTACTTTTTGGGAGAAGTAATGATCTATATCTGTATCTATAATTAATTAATTTATCAAAGTAACGTGCCCAACACTGATTATCTTAGCCTCTTTTAGCTTATTGTTTCGACCCCTAAATCTGATGCAGGAATTACACATAATGATAATGAATGTAAATCTTTATCCATGCATTTATAGAAAGGTATTTCAGCTAAATATAGGTCTATTTGCATTTAACCAAACACACAAGAGAGCTGTACTGGATACATTAATGTCACAGTTAATACATATATATGTCATTACAAGTTTTCTCCATGTTCTAGCCATGAGTGGCTCTAATCAACTTCTGCAAGAGAGATTTTTCATATAATAAATGACAATTAGGTAGTTAGCAAGCGAGCGTTAGCAAGCTAGTTATTGTTTGCGGTACCTAATCATTACAGACTGCTAAATTAACCCAATAAATCTACTGATGGTTTATCTGTGACAACAGTATAGCGGTGCTTTGTGAAAAGTGGTCCCTCCTCTTACGCTATAAAGCCAAGACGGCGACTGTTGAGGGCGAGAAGTGTTCACAGTTCCACACTCAACTTTTTGACTCTCACTCAAAATATTGTCAGTACACAGCATAGGTCTGCTGAAAAGACACATAAGACAAATGCATGCTATTGCTTCTAGCTATGAGTAAACTAAAACATCATAGCAACCTCCTGGTGAGACAACAGTTTACTTAAGAGTTTCCAGGTTGGCTCTTTGTTTTAATAGTACTGGTGTTGGTGACCTTGCTAGTTAAGATATAAATTAGCCGTGGGGTGTTTCTTTTAACTTTGTACTGGATGAACTTGTCATGAATAATTGATCCTTTCCACAGTATCCATTGTTTTATTTAGAGAGATAATATGTTACTTAAAAAATCAAAGTTATTACATTATCAATAACTGCTCCTTAACTAACTATAACTGCTATCTAATCATTCTGTATCTCTTATATCAACTTCTTTGCCCTTCCCTCCTTATTCTCATACCATCTTGTGTCCCTCTGACCCTTTTTCTTTCTGTTTCTCTCTCTCTCACACCTGCTCTGAAAAGTCTTCTCAGCTTCCTTCGCCTCTCTCATCCCATTTCCTCGCTCCTTTCTATCTCGGGCTCCCTCTCTTCTCTTCTGAAAGGTATCACCTCCTCTGTCCTGGATTCGCAGCTACGCTATTACCATGGGGACTGTTACCGAGGAGATAATAAGAGCGATAGAGAGACAGACGGATGGAGTGGTGGTGGCGAGTTTGTGTGTGTGTGTGTGTGTGTGTTGAGAGTATTCTCCAGCTTCATGTGGCCTTCTTTGGCTCAGTAGGACAACAATGTGGAGAAATTACAGAGACAAACAAGGTGAGGCGGATTGATAGGCAGGTAAAGGGCAAGAGATGGATGAAAGGGAGTGCTGAAAGGAGAATGAGAGAGCGAACAAGTGTGCAAGGAGCAAGAAAGGTAGGGGAATGGGTGTTTTATTTATTTTTTTAAGCGGTAATTGAGAAATAGACAGGCATGTAGTTAATGAAGCCTGATCTATATTTCAAAGGCTTGACAGTACAAGAGGACTGGTAAGTGGCTCAAAGACGTGGAGGGTGTGATGAGAGAGACTGACAGAGGGAAGAGAGATGGATGAGAGGAAGGGGACAAAGTAAGGATGCTATGATAAGAGAAGAAGAGATGGGAAATGATGAAGAGGAAATGAGAGATAAAATAAGAGGAACGCGAGGCTCTGACTATTGAAGGAGAGATTAGGGAAAAAAGGGAAAAGAGGAAGAGGGGTATGATAGGATAGCAGACAGGTGTTAGAGTTGACTGATATATGAGGCAGATAGAAGTCTTTAATTAAAAATCGGATCTGCTCCAGTCAGTGTCATCCACCTTTGACGTGATGGATATGATAGCGATTAATAGATTGTATTTCCACCCTCTAAAATTAATCAATACTCGAACGCCTTGACCCTGAATTATTGTTTCCCTGTTATTTATTTTAATGGTGACTTTACAGTGTTCAAATAATGCCACAGAAACCACTCAGACCTGTCAAAAAATGTGTATTTTATGACGACATGACTTTTTAGTTGTATCCTCTATTTCTACATTGTACATCCACTTGGTGGATGACTACATTCCCAATGATGCTGCCCAATGATAACAGGAACAAAAAATAGAAACAATGAAACTACTGTTTCCTTGGTATATTAGTATTTCTGCCTCCTCTACAGATGCTAGATTTCTCTTTGAACGAAGGTTTCACATCAGTACAAAAAGCCCTTCCTCTTTGATCCTAAGAGCACATCCGCAATAAAGGCGAGACCTTCTGAAGCCACATTCAGACAAGATTAATATTAGAGGGGGAAAAAATCCTCTTATCCCTCATAACAAAGGCTGTTGTTCTGCTTGGCATTTCAGCCACTTTCAAATGACATATTATCGTCTATTACAGGAGCTGACCCAGTAATAGACAATGATATGCTCTCAAAAAGGGTCTCCATCATCAGAAAATGAAGAAAAACGATGTGTTGGACAAAGAAAACTGAGTATTTGGAAATAATGATGTAATGTTAGTTTGCAAAGTCATGGTTGGCGCTATGTGACAGTGAGTAGGAAGAAGATACCTTTTTTCAACACTTTTAACTATCCACTATTACCTTTTATACTACCTCCTCTAAACAGGTGCTCCTGGTAGAGCTGACTGTCCCCTGGGAGGACCGCATTGAAGTACCAAGTACCAAAAACTGATGGAGTAGTGTAGGAGTCGTGGCTGGAAAGGTCGCTGTGAGCCCATTGAGGTAGGATGTAGAGGCTTTGCCAGTCGCTCACTGTGCAAGCTCTATACCTTTCTTGGCATCATAGGAGGTAGTAAAAGAAGAGCCATCAAGTCCTCCGTAGAGGCTGTGGAAGAAGAAGACCTCCTCTAGGCGGCTTTAGATCATTAGGTCTGAACCGTGGGCCAATTTTGCTGGTACAAAAGTCTGCTGGGTCACCTGATTGAGTGTGTCCGATGTTACGAGACCCGAAACATCCGATTGTCTCAGGAACATCACTGATAATGTGTCCTAATGCATCTTAGGATGTACCTTAAGCCCTCCTGTTGTCTTCCCATCAACCCCGCAACTTTTGTACTTCTGGGTCAAAATTGACGTGATCAGATGTGACTGTTTATAAAGCATAAGGTATAAATAATCACCCAATTCTGTCATAGACCTTTTTAGCCAACTCCATTTCAACTTAATACCACAGGTTTTATACATATTTTTGGAGGTCTCATTTAAATAAAATTATACCTAATTTTTGAGTTGACATCTGTTGTCTTCCTGGGTAAAATTGACCTGAGGACAACAGGAGGGTTATACCAATGTAAACATATGATCACACAACACAACCATTAAACTGTATTTTTGGTGACAATGCACTAGTACAATTATTACAATGTCTCAGTTCAGCAGTCCAGGAATGGCTTTCCACTAACAGGTAACTTTTTTGACTTGGAATAAAAGTTGCTGAAGAAGCAGAAATGTAAATGAGAACAACAAAACTGTAAGTTTGGCATAATACAAGAAAAAGTATTGGTGATTACAGAGAGCTGGAGACAGCTCAGCAGAGCAGAGTTTTGTTTTTGCAAAAGTTTCCATCGTTCAGTTTATGTGGGACTTAAATCCTTACAAAAAGACACAACTAACACATGTTAAACATTGCTTGAATCTACACCTATCCATTTATACAAATAAGCAAACATTGCATCAAGAAAGGGGCTCAAAATGCAATGACAAAAAAAAAGGTGTAAAAAAAGAAAGTGCTGAAAATACATCACAGTATACAACCAGGAAACATGTCAAATGACATTTAGAGCGCTGAAATGTGTAATAGCAATTATAACAGTACATGTTCACATAGGAGAAAGTAAATGGAAATAATGGTGGTATAGAATGTATAGAAGTAGACAGAGGGCTACAACAATGGCTTAGATCTGTATGAGACAGCAGCGGAATGAGGAGGGCGAGCACATTATTTTTGAATCATTAAACAGCATATATTATTAGTAAGCTCCCGTTTGACTTGACGGACGGTAATGTCAGCGCAGTAGATAAGGAGGGCAATGATAACGTGAATGAGACTGATTGTATGTTGAAGAGAGACATGAGCAGAGAATAACAGTGATGGTAACGCAGCGGAAAAAAAATGAAAGTCAGGAGACAGAAAGGAACGAGAGAAGAGGGGGTACGCAGAAGGTAGTGAAAAGGGGAGAGGAATGAAGGTAAGTGGTAGAGGAGGACAGGGAGGTACATGAGATAAAAGAGGAAGATAGTTAAAGGAAAAGAATGTGAATTGGTGTGTGTGTGTGGGGTGGGGGTGGGGGGGGGGCATTTATGGTTGATCCTGGTTTCAATTGGCTCTTTGGCTGTTGAGTGTATATTAATGTAGCAGAGAGGCTTTTCAGATCATTTGCATGTCAAATATAAGAGTATGTCCACATTAGGAATGTTTTTCTGCATTTCATTCCTCTATCCTCAATCAGCCGGGTTGTTCTCATCCTAATATGACTTTTCAACAAAGGTGCATGATTAGGAGTCACAGTTACAGTTATTGGAATGGCTGCTCATTAATGTAGTTTAAATAATTGCATCAATTAATAACGAGCATTCACCGCACTCACACATTACGGCACATTAATAAATATGATTCGTATAGTGAAGTTAGGGAAAAGCATTTTTCTAACATGCATTTCTGTTCAGGCTGTCAGTAAACTGTGTGATTATAAAGACTCATTTGAGTCACACATAACCTACATTTAAGGTTGTTTTTTCCCCCCAGACAAGAGATTGCCTCAGGTCATTCACTCACTCTGTCATCAAGGGACACTGAGGACAGGGACAGAGGGCATGCCAAGCAGCAATAAGTCAACTTAAAATATGAATAAAAAAATAGGTCAGATTTCTTGGAAAGGTTTGTTCTTGTTTCATGGACTGGACACATCTCCTCACATCTCCTCACAAACTTTCTTTATTACATGACTGTGTTTAATCCAAAAGTCACCTCTTTATGTCTATACACTGTATGTTTCAGGAAGAAGTAGAAGTCAAAAGTATTGGTCTGTGTTAAGTGGGGCTCTGTGTGTACAGCTTCTGTGTGTGTGTGTGTGTGTTTATGTGTGTGTGTGTGTTTGTGTGTGTGTGTGTGTTTGTGTGTGTATTTGTGTGTGCCATCAAAAAAACACCCGAGCAGTCTGCCATCTGCCCCCATTCTGTCACCTCGGCAGTGAAACACACACACACACACACACACACACACACACACACACACACACACACACACACACACACACACACACACACACACACACACACACACACACACAATTGCACCTCAAGTTCTGCCACCTTTTAACCATGCAATTGTTGTTGTTTTTTTTACAGTGTCAGTCTCCGACTCTTAAATGTTCATCTTAAATATTTTATTATAAATCTTAAAACCACATAATACATAATACAGAATGCACACAAAGAAGGGAACCCAGAGGAGGAAACACACACATATATTTAAGGATGTATAACACACACAAACATGTCATTAAAGATGCTGTTTAATCAACTCGGGGGAGGGGCATCATTAATTTCCAAGATGATTTCCAAGTTTCTTGTCCATGTGCGTCAGATTTTTTTTAACTCTTTTGCCTGAGTAGGGTGACCAACATCTGGACATATCACACTGCTTCTTAATGCTGTGTATACAGAATCAACACATTTCAAATGACTCTTGAATGAGAGCAATAATGAAAACAATGACACCAGACAGTTGCCGAGATTCTATCGGATGCGTTTGTGTGTGACAGGAAATATAAAATTCATGCTCACTTATAGTGTTAATATTTATTCAGCCTGTTTTTTCAGTCTGCATATTCATCCTCTAAGGGGGTGTTGGTGATTTTAATATTGCATGTGTTGATCAGTGTTTTTAATCTAGCCTGAGCGGCAGAAGTGTGATTTTTTTCCCTCCCAGACGCCAGTAATGAATTACAAACCCAATTATCGACTTTTTTTTTTACCAGCTTCATTAACTCTGCGTGCATTTTGAGTTAGATTTTACAGTGACATGTATTTGCTGAACTATAACAGTTGTATTTCTATTAAATGTAAAGCTGCCTAACACCTGCAGAGCAATTTTCATTACATTTTGTGACATTCCTAAAAAAAAATTGCTCTTAATTTCGAGTAAAATAAATGAAAAACAGCAGGATACAATAAATGGCCAGCCCAAACTAATCAACCCCCACCCACACACACATGTAAAACACACACTGAGTGACAGTTAAAAAGGAGAATCCTGTTATGACCCACACAAACCATGCCACCACAAAATCTGACAATTATGTCAAAATGAAGATGTCACAGCGTAAACGCGTCCATCAGTAATTAACCTGAAAAATAGAAATAATCTCTCTTTCATTAGGCTGCACGGTCCGTCGTGTGATATTTCACACCAATTTTCTTACTGCCGTGAAGACTTTGACGAGTTCATCCGGCAGCCTGCCCGTTAGTTACTGCGGAGGCTGGAGCCGACATGGAGCCGCGCTTTTGCTCCACAAAAAAACAAAAATAAATAAATAAATCCTTTTTTGTTTATGTAAAAATCTGCCTGCCCAGTTTACAAGTGCAGAGGAGCTTTAGCGCCCACACAAACGCCCTCCACCTCAACAAACACCCACATCCACCTTAACATGCACACGCTGGCTAAAAAACACACACTCAAGGAAACATATTTTCTCTCTTGGATTTTATTTTCACCATAATGCACAAATAAGATTTTACATCCCCAGAGAATAGCTTAAAAAAATCATTATCTATACACACTGCTATGTTCTTGAATTCCAGTCACAAAAACCAGTATTTAGATGCAATAGAAGTTTGTAGAAATAGCATTAAATGCTATTGCTGCCCCCAAAAACTGTGGAATTCCCTTCCTCCCTCCATCCGATTCTCCCCCACTACACAGACTTTAAAGAATCATCTAAAAACATACTTTTATTCTCTAGCTTTTAAATGTCCCTAACAAAATAAAAGCAGCTCAGTCTCCATAGGTTTGTGCTATTGTCACCATGTGCTTTTCTATTAGTACTTTTATTATAAATGTTGTTGTAGTCATCTTTATCATCACTCTGTTTTCTCTCTTTATAGTGTTGGTTTTTCCTGTGTAAAGCACTTTTGATCAGGTGTGTTGTGTTTAAAGTGCTTTATATTCTATGTATACACATGTACATGTGTGTAGGTGTATGTGTGGATGTATATGTATTTTTATGTATATGAATGTGTGTATATGGGTCAGTGACAAAAATAAGGGTTGCCAAGATGAGCAATTCAATAATATCTTAAAACATCGTCTTAAAAGCAGCATCAGGTTTGTTAAAATGTACATTTTGTATTTTTTGAAATGACATGTCAAATGGTGTAACCACAAAAGAATGATAAATACTAAATATTTGATCCACCTACACAGTACTTAAGTGTACGTATACAAATAATTACTTCCCCAGATTAGATTTAATATTTAGAACAATTGTATTCCATTACCTTTATTTAATATAAAAAGTTAAATAACCCTAACCATTTTTGCCATAATCCTCTAATATATTCTCTCAAAATGGATTAAAAGCAGAAATGTTATGCTGGGTCCACAAAAAAATGCGTGCAAGTTATTCATACGTTTATTTTCACATTTTAACCACTTTATATTTGACTAAACCACATGGATGCAAAACAAACGTTCACTGACCCATATATGTACATGTGTGTAGGTATGTGAGGCATTTTTGTTTGTATATAAATGTGTGTTTGTACTGTATATAGAAACATATTGTGTGTGTGTTTTGTGTTGTGTGGATTATTGTATCATCTATTTTGTATGTTCATACATATAACTACTATCATTTCAGCTTGATTTTCTTGCCAATCTTTACCAGTCTTCTTTTATTATCCAGATGTTTCTAATCCAGATGTGAGAAGCACTGACTTGATCAAATGTTTTGATAGGCTCATCCGGATAGGCTCACCTTCAGTTACTACCATGCGCTCAAAAGCAATCAGCTATTTCATTGACTTTCTTTTTTCTCCCACTTGAATTCTCGAGCTTCACACAGTCTGCATTACCAACCAATTAAAGCCATCATTTCTTCACTTGCTTGATTTGATTTAAAGGTGTTCTAAATGAGGGATATATAGTGTGCTTACTTGTGCCCCATGAAAGATCTGAACTGAACTGAGCTGCTGGGCCTCCAATTAAAGCCTGATTTACATATGCAATGTCAAAGCAGGGGGTTAACAAGAGACCGGTAGCTTTCAATTTATAGTTCAGGGTGTATTGTGCGTGATCAGGCTGTATCATGCTTTAATTATACTCCCTGCAGGAGCTGTGTTTATAGTCTTTCATTTACCTCATGATACAAGGGGACTTGTCCATGAGGCCACCATGCTCATTTACTTTGGAAAGCATGTGTACAGTTTTTTCTGTTCTTGAATACTGTATGTGGTTCAGTGATCTTTTTTTGTGTCCATGTGGTTTAGTCAAATTTAAAGGAGTTAAAATTGAACGTAAATGTGTGAATAACTTGCACAAATTCTTTCTTTGTGGACCCAGCATAATATTTCTGCTTTTAATCTATTTTGAGAGAATATATTAGAGGATTATGGCAAAAATGTCTAAGTGGTGTAACCATAAAAACTTTGTACCAAATAATTCAACTTGCTTCAAAAATGTAAATTCTCAATAAAACACCATATCAACTAGTTTTGCATGATCTTACATTATAACTTTTTATATTAAATAAAGGTAATGGAATACAATTGTTTTAAATATTACATTTAATCTGGGGAATCATGTCAATCAGGAACCATTAAAAAAAAAAGTATTTATAATATGTATCATATCAATATTTATCATTCTTTTGTGGTCACACCATTTGACATTTTCAGGAGCATTCAGTCTTACTTTTGGTTTAAAAAATGGTGCAAATGTCATTAGAAATGACATAAAACCAACAAAAATACAAAATGTACATTTTAACAAACTTTTAAAGATATTTTTGAATTGCTCATCTTGCCAAACATTATTTGTACTGACCAATGTACTGGCTTTAGATTAACTGCATCAAAATTTGAGCAACACCAAAATAACAAAAGGTCTAGATTTTGACAATAATACAGGACTCACCTTAAATGCCTTTATCTTTGATGTAGCCATTTGGTATGTATTACCCAAAAATATTTAAATCAAATTAGCACAAAACCAGTTGACAAACTTTAGGCCTGGAACTTTTGTGGTCCCTGGATGGTCTGGGGCCCACTTTGCCTAGTTCAGGATCTGGCTTTGCTCATATATTCTCATGCTGTACTAAAATATCACATTGCGTCAAACACTCCTTTCCCCCCGCTTTGACTGTCAAGTAGTTTTAGGACTCCACTGATCTGTGTCATCATATCCCAGAGTTATAATGTGTTCAGTAATAAAATAGAACAGCAGGGAAGGTTACAGTTAAGACCTTAAACTGAACAGGGAAATTAAGGCGGTTCCCCGATGGCCTGGCTTTATTTCAGAATTTCATTACCTCAACAAGACACGCCCAGAGGTCAAATACGTTTCATCAGCTGAAATTTGCCACAATGGTTGGCGATGATTATAAACCGTATAAAACCGTGATCCTCTCAACGTGCTGCAATATGTTACATCATACCTTTGTTTGGAGCCAAAGGTGTCTTTCTTTCTAGGAGGGGAAAAAGGTTTAACCCGCATCTTTTATCTGCTGTCACTGTCATTGACGAAGGGTTTAGGTCTGAAATGGTAACAAACATGTAATGTTTCGACGTTCCTTCTGTCAAATTTCAAACACTCATGTTCTGATGCACTCATTAGGACTGCAGCTTTTCGGTTTTATTCTTTAGCGTCAGTTTTTTCAGGTGAGTGAGCTGGATTGACTCTGGGGGAAACCACAGCAAAGCAACTTAGAGGCACAAGCAGCGTTTATCGAAATACGCTCCCCTAGGCATCTTTGAAAAAGTTCCCTTTGTGCGGGTGGACATATCAAATTCAATAATGCTCAGCAAAACACCTCGCTGTAATCATCTGACTGCGATTGTGTCTTCTTTTCTTCCTCTCTCTCCCGACTATGTTTTGCCAAAGCGAAGGAGCTGTTTCTTTTCTCTTTTTTTTTTTTAAAGGCAGAAAATATCAGAACCAGTAACAGTGGGATTGTGGCTCAGCTATTCTGACATTGAGTGGAGTCGTTTAATTTCCATATCAAAGGGACTCCTGGAAAAAATCTGAAAACCTGCACAAGCCGAGCAGCACTTCTATACCGCTCTCACCGAAGCATCTGAAAGAGAAAGAATGGGGAAAGTAGAGAGTGGCGAAGAGTGATTAGAGAAGCTTGTGAGGGGAAAAAAAGGAGGGAGACAGATAGACAAGAAGAAAAATGAAGCGTTTTGTATCTCGGATCCGTAAGGTGTCTCTTCCTTTCACAAAAGGTGTTTTTCGCTCATAAAAAGGCCTTATTGCAGAGAAGGCCCGGGAGTAAATTAACCGGAGAAGTATCAGTTCTGGTACATGTGTGGAGGGAGGGACGGAGGAGGAAGAGGAGGTGGAGGCGTCTTCAGGGGGAATTCTCGCTCATTTTTGTGTGCCCAAGTAGAGAACGACAAGGGAATATTGCTCATGTCACTTCCCTGTGGTCCTGACTGCATAGTGAAGAAAAGTGGGCTAATCCCAACGCCGTCAGAGGTGTCAAGTGGCACAAATCAGGCAGGGCTTTGTGATGTTGGACATTTTTAAACTTAAATACTCTGCAGTAGTTTGTTGGAGTTATTTTCTTGCTCATCACCACAGCTGAAAGAAGACTGTTAAACCCACAATGAAAGGTTCTTTGTAGGTATTACACCTGTACAGTTTCTGAATGAATCCAACGTTTTCTTCCAGTGGAATTTTCGTAGTGTCCCCAGCTACGTTTGCGATCAAATCCAATGTAGAGGATCAAAAGGTGTTATAACTCATGTAAAACACAGAAATACAGTCACTGGTCAACTACCAAAAATGCATATCTCGTCAGTTTTCCAGAAAGCTGTGCCGATGTGGTTGGTTAATGCAAATTACATGAAGCCGAGGAGAATCTGTGACACTCACTCATACAGTCAATGCCAGATCACACTCTTGTTAAAGTCACTCATTTATTTTTAATACGACAGTGACTGTTGGCAGTGTCGTATGGTTAGAACTAGTGTTCATTTTGTCAGCTATTTCTTATTCAGGCTGAGTCTTTGTCCTGTGTCAAACGTCCTTGTTAGTTTTTATCATATTCAAATCAACCCTGCCCTGTATGGACATTTTAGTGTTGTCTTAATCTAAGATAAAATGTATATAATAGTTTTAGTCTATAAGTACTGTTGACATTTTAGTCGTTTTTTAGCTATCAGATTATATTGAACATTTCTATCAATCTAGTCTAGTGAAAATCAACATTTGTTTTGTCTTTTTTTTTACTGACAAGATGTTAAAATGGCTCAGTTTCTTTGTGGTGAGCCTTAATGTGTCTCTTATGGTTTGTAGTGTTTTTTCTTTTGAAAATGGCACCAAATATCACCTCATTTCTTTATCCCAAGCTCTGCTGTTGTCATTATTAATGTTAAGTTGCTTTCTGTAAAATAGCTGATGTACTCCTCCAGCAGGATATTTGGAAAAAAATAGTCCATAATAGGTTGTCTCCTCTTTTTTGTCAACAGGACTAAAGAGAGACTTTTATGCTTTAAACTATATTTTAGTCTTTTCTTAGTGTTTAATGATGTCTGTGTCATCTCATCACTGTCTCGTCTTAGTCATGGAAAAAAGGTCATACTTACACTGGTTAGAACAAATTTAACAAGAATGATCAGATCTTAGAAAATGACAGTATTAATTATTTCTTCCAATACTTAGAATGGCCTATAGTAATGCTTTCTTCATAAGGAACCACTTGAGGTTGTTAGCAAAGGATGGATAAGACAGTGATATTGTTATACCATCAAAACACTTCCTAACCAACTGCCAGTAGTCATCACAACTGTAATGTTCCAACTGCATGAAGCATTCAACCATCACCAATGTTCACTTGAATTCCAAGAACAAGACCCTGTTTTGTTATATGGTGGACTATGATTGATTAGCTGCTTCACTGCAACACAATCAAGAAGCAAACAGCAATGCAAATTAAAGTGGCTAAGCTTCACAAGGCAAAGCTGCAGAGTAAGCATGACTTTAGTCATGCTAGCAGCTTAGGGTGGCAATGTTGGTCAGTCACCCAGTAGACCACTTTGGTCACAACTGAAATATCTCTTTCAAGGTCACCAGAGGACAGTGATTTTGTGACTTTTGACTCTAGTATGACAAACACATCAAAATGTTCACTTACAGTATACTAAGCATTTGAACATCCACTAGATCAGACATGTCCAAACTATTCCATAAAGGGTTCATGTGGCTGCAAGTTTTCATTCCAGCCAACCAGGAACATACCAGGCTTGACTCATTGATTCATCTGATCTCAGTGTTCAGACAGTTGATTGGTCAAATTGTGTGCTCTTGATTGGTTGGAACAAAAACCTGCAGGCACATGGTCCTTTATGGAATAGTTTGGACATGCCTGCACTCGATGGATAGGCACATTTTGTACAGACCAGTGGAGGCTGGTGACTGAAAACATTGGTGAGGACAGGCAAAAAATGAGTTGCCGACTTATCTCTAATGTCTTATGTCCAATGAAAACCATATGCGCTAAAACAATGGCTTTGAAGGTGATGCAGCACCCAGTATGTTACAGTGGGAATTTTACATAACACCCTTTGATTTAAAAAGGAAAAACAAAAACCATGAAAATCTGTAATTATTTAAAAAAAAAAAAAAAAAGCAGTATGTTAACAATTCTTCTGCCTGTGAGAGGGTTCCACTCACTCTACATGATGGTAGATAACATTTGTAGCTGCTGTGATGCCTGCTGTTGCAAAAGGAAGTTAGGAGTGATGGCTGTCTAATATGGATGTTGTAATGTCAGAATAAGTCTAAACAGTAAAATATCAACACACATTCAAGCTTTGGCAGATTAATAATTGAAAAAGAACTCATAAAAAACACATTGACCTATGGATACTAACTGTTTCTTTGGATCTTTGTAAGGCCACAAGGCAGAATGTTCATCACATATACATTTTTTTAAGCTATTTGTTTCCACACATCAATTAAATGTTGTTTATAACCAGTGTTGGGCACGTTACTTTGAAAAAGTAATTAATTATAGTTACTCATTACTTCTCCCAAAAAGTAACTGAGTTAGTAACTGAGTTACATCAATGTCAAAGTAATTAATTATCAAATCGAATCTGGAGCTCCCTCGCTCCAGATTCCGGGAGATTGTGTCTCATTTGCGTCCTACTCTGTCTTTGGCTATGCCTCTAAGTGCAGCCACTCTTTGGCAGGGAGACAGAGAGAGAGAGAAAAGTGCCTGTTTGGGTGAAAACCGCTTCAGTGAGGTCTGAAGAAGTAACGCCGCATTGTTTTTGGCAGTAACAGCGTTGTAACGGGGGGAACAGTAATTAATTTGATTACTCGTTACTGAAAAAAGTAACGCCGTTAGTAAAGCTGTTTATTTATAATGCCATTATTCCCATCACTGTTTATAACCCATTAATAAAATTGTCTCAATCATCATCCTACAAAATCAATCTGATGCCTCACACTTACCGTACACACTTTACTGTACCAAACAAAAAATAACAAATCTAGATAATTAAAAAATCATCTAATCGTACCATCTGCAACAATATTATGGATAATAATAAAAATACAAAATGCATTTTCCTGTTCTGTTTCAATTATATTAAAATTGTTGCAGCGTTCCCTTCAGACATATTTTTTGGGGCTGGTGGATTTCAATCCACATAATCAACACTGGATCCATGCAACCATTTGTGAAGCCCATTATACCACGTATCAGCATCCTCTCATCAATGAAGATGTCTCTAGGTGACAGTTTGCTTAGCTGTGGGCCATTTGAGTTCAGGCTACAGCTGCTGGAGAGTCCAGGCTCAAGGGAGCTGTTTGCCATTCAGTGACCACAACTCTAATAGTGCGGGAAACATGGAGACAATGAAGAGGACTGTCAACAATTACCAATCTATTTAGTCTTATTTATTTTAAATTGTAGTAATGGAAATTGATGCTTGGACTCGACTAATATTGTGCTTTGGCTGCAAATGTCTGTATGTATTTCAGGTTGTGGTGGAGGATTGGTTGTGCTCAGTTTTCAATTTAAGCAAAAGAGACCATAGTTTGTGTGCCAGGAGATGCATTTTGGAAATCATATGGGTCTTTTCGGAAAGCACTGACAACTTACTTTGTTGTTAAGGCACTAGGAATTTGTAATATACCCCATCCCAAATAAATCTACAACAAGAAAATTGCTCAGCTTCTAGTCAGCTTTTGTAAATGTTCAAATTGTCAGAATGTGGTACAAAAGGAGCAGTTTTGGAAACCAAGCGGTCTCATATTTATTCAGAGATCACACATTTTAGTGTCAGTTTCCCTTAAGATCCTAAAAAGCAGGCATTTTAAAGCAAAGAGGTCAATCCAGTTCACACTCCAGTAGATAGTCTGGCGGGTATAACTGTCAAATCTCTGTGACTTCACTGCATGATGGAAAGTGGGTTAATCCCAAAACTGTGAAAAGTCAAATGGCACTTTGACTCTAGTTTTGCAAGATGTGAACATTTCATCTTTGGATTTTTGGAGCCACATGGATGTCCGGTTTCTATAGCAGGCTGTTTTACTCAAATGTCTATCAAATATTACTCATGTTAACATGGGTGCGTGTCAAGAGTCTCAAGTAGCACTTTGACTTAAGAAGCAGGCTTGTATGAAGTGGCGGTATCACTTGTACCTGATGTCAATTTTCTCAATGTCTAAAAAAAGGTAATATCCTGTCTCAAGAAGCAGTTACACCCTTTCACAAAGCCTCCGGAAATGTCAAAACACACTGGCATTAATGTAAAACTGTTCACACTCCATTGGAGGGAGTCTGTGGGGCATTCTGTCGAGTTCCACTGAGCATATTACTGCGCTATGACATGAGGGCTAATTCCATAAGAGTAGAAACTCTTACTGACAATGTGGTTTTGGAGTGGTAAAACATAAATGTATCTGTCAGCGCTGTGGGACAGAACCCCGATTTTGACTTTATCGCTATTGATGTTGACACTTTTAGCAAGTTTTTTTTCTCCCCGAGTGCAGGCCAGGGTGCATGATGCAAAAGAAAAGAGATTGGTAATCATGGAGAGTCAATAGTATAAATCACCACAGGCAATGTTCTCCAAGTGACACTCATTCAAAAGGTCATGTGAAATGTCAAAAGGGGCAGCTGTAGCCAGAGGGCGTGATCACATAAGAGGCCTTTTTGAAAGCTTGTGTCAGTTATTGTTAAATGTTGGTTTTCAGTGTTTATCTTGTTCTAAATACATATCTTTAATACAGTTCATTACAATCTCATACTTCATCATTGATGCAGGACAGTGCTTATGTCACATCGGATGTAAAATACTCGAACCCCACAATGCAGACACAAAAAAACTCAGGAATCAATCCAAGAGACAGTATGAAGTGGTTTCATTTTACAAGTTAGTACAGGTGAAGTAGACGTAGAGAGAGTTTAACTGAGTGGAGTGGGCTCCAGGGCCATGGGGGTGGGGGGTGGGGGATCTGTGGCAGTACAGAACACAGGAGGGCAGGAACTGGGCTGGCTGGGCAGGGTGGAGTTCTCGGATCAGTGAAGTTACAGCAACCAGCAAGAAGCACAAGATTAGTAAAAAGTAAGCTCAATGGAAATTTTAAGTTAAGAGCTGAGGCATGATACAGCAATGGTGAGTGGACGATCTGGCGAACTCTGCCAATAAAGGCCTGGCTTTTAAACGAGAGAGTTGAGTAGATGGCTTGATGAGATGATGAAGTGCAGGTGCATTGATGAGGAACAACAGGTGTGCAGGTGAATAGTGCAGGAAGACAAACAAACAGGGAGAGACAGAAAAAACTCAGACATCCATCAGAGGGAAGGGGACAATAGGAAACACCACACTAGGACCCTGCCAGCTTAACCCTATGTTTTTTAATGCAAACTGTTTTCAGCTGTTACTCTAATAGTTGCACTTTTACCTTTTTTGAGGTATTAGACTGGAAACCATTCTTTTAGAGTTTACTGGGTCAGATTGGTTCTCAAATACAAAAAGATAAGAAAAAGGTTTCGGGAGCTATTGAAAAATGTCTTTTCTTTTCTTTTCTTTTCGGTGTATTAAGTTAAAAGAGAAGATGAAATTGGTTGAGACTATTGTCGAAATTGTCTGAAAACAGGCACAAATATCAAAGCACAGACACTTGATCTGAAGGTTAAATGAAAGTATTATTGATCAATAAGGAGAAAGAGCTTACACAAAGAAAATCATCCCATAATCGGTCTCACTATAAAGCCAAACCAACATATTTTATAGTGTTTGAAGACAAAGAAACCATCAGTGATTGGTCAAACATATCATTCTATATGGTTTTACCAAATGGCAAACTGCCACATGACATCCATTAACATATACAAATGTATTAACCAAAAGTCATGTACCCCCAGGACACAGGTAATTGGGGGCATAAGCCATAAATGATGTGCTGGCACCCATTCCAAAACCGCAAGTTTTTGCCTTATTTAGACATAATCCAAGAACATGGTGACCACCGGACCCCTTAATGTAAACAATGATAGCATTTCCTCAGGACACACACAATTACAGGGTCAAATCAGTGGCTCTACATCATATATTAAAATGATAAACCATTGTTGCCTCTTTATTTACCTTAAACCTAACCCTCTTTACTTTTACATGATCAGTCATCAAATAACGGAATTAATTCAAATACACTGTTGAAAGGCTAGCCTAAATGATGAGGTTTAAAGAATACAATATTTTTAATTGATTGATGGCTTAAGATGAAAGAGTACATTTTCTGAAGAATATTGAATATAGATATGGATGTATGGTCATTAACCTTTCTTTTTTAATTGTGGTATCAATTTTGTAAATGGCAATCTTGAAGATAATATTGATTATGATGTTTTGTAGATATGGTATTCATAGTAATTTATTGCTCACACAATGAATTGGTTAAATAAGGGAAATGGAAGAAGCCATAGACACCACCCTGATGAAAGTGTGATAGCCAACGCTTTTGAATGAAGCATGACAGCTCAGCCAGAGCTCTACAAGAAAAGGAGTAAAAACTTTAGAAAGAGAAGACGAAAAGAGAAGAGAGTCAAAGGGAGTCAAATTTAGATATAACAAGACCAATGTAACAAGTCCAATCAAATAGGTCTAAAGAGACAAGTTCTGGAAATAGTCATCAGTTTTTCATAGCATGGTAGGATGGTGAGGATCAATTAACAGCACAATGTAGTATAATCATGATGATAGTAATAATTAACACATTTCAAGGCATCTTAGTGCTGGAGTTACCTTGTGTTGCACCTATGCTACCACCAGCAGGAGATAGGCGGTTTTACTCTGCAGCTCCCACAGGGTACTGTTTATCACTGTATGAATGTATGGAGGAGCTGCTGGGAAGAATCATGCATGCTCAGCAGATCTTCCCTGAATCAAATCAAGTTTTAAATAATGCATTTACTTTAATGAAAAAAGAAAAAAAAAGGAAAGATGAAATGAAATCCACAATAATGAAAACTGGGCTAATCCCATCATTGGAGACTCGCAGTGTGACTTCAACCATGTAAGACTTCAATACTATCATACTCTGTTAGGGTTAATATGCAGAGAAATATCGCCATAATGGAAAACAAATGAAGCGGCGTTGGGTAGATCAGATGTTCTGCAGAGGGCCGGTTAACACTCCTCTGGATTGTCTGGGGAGTGTCGGCAACAGCTGGGTGATGAAAACTGGGCTAATCACATCAAGAAGACGGTCCGCAGTAGGTTTCATGAAGCCTCGGAAAGCAAAATCTGAGAAAACGAATGGTTCTATTTGTTGATTAGCCTCTACAATAAACTTCAAATTGAGTCATATCAAGTAAAGCAATTGTAAGTGCCCCCAAAAAGACCTTTGCTTCTTTTAAAGCACAGATGCGGACAAGGGCCGCTTAAAACAATCTTCTTCATATTGTTCATCAATGTTGTTTCATCCACAACATATTTTTTGTTAGATTTAGCCGGGAAGTCTTGTGCCGCCCAAGGCTTTTCAACTAAACAGAAAGCAAATGGATCTGCAAAGCCCAACTGTGGCATTTCCCAGCACGCTAATGAGAAACAAGTTATTTCTACACAATATGGCGTGCATAACGAGACTGTATGGCAGACTCGCTGCTGGGAAAAAAACGATTACTTTGCACAATGAGAGAGTTTCTTATTATTCTTAGCCGCTGGGGAGAAAATAACTTGTATGTTCTGTTTAACCTATGCAGTGGAAAGGGTTTCACAGAATGTGTCAGAATCTAGATGGAAATGCCTTTTCTTGGTTGCGAACATGGTTGACCTTTTGAGTTCTTTCTTTCTGTGGGAAGCATGAAATCAAATCATGTCCGATTTGACAGGGGGGAATGGCTTTGGCTTGTTCCTGGTCGTCAATTTCATCGCTTCAAACTTCTCAGCCATCTGTGATTGCACATCTTGTGGTCTGTGCTCAGATCTTAGTTGGTTAAAATAGCGAATGCACAGACACACATATAAGTACTTTTACCCAAGTTGGACAGAAAATCCAACTTGGGTAAAAGTACTTAGATTTTAAAGTTCAGACTCAGACATGCAGACATCCAAAACCCACACGCTGTCTGTCTCCCACCAGGACAGACAGCATTGATCTCTCTAGGCGTGTGAAGATGTTTAAACAGTGGTGCATATTACATTGGAAAGGTCTGCCGGAAAATGAACAGAAGGACTGTCCAAACAATAGACACAAAGACATTTATAAGTCCAGGAGTTGATGCATAATTTCACTTATGTACATGACACATTGTTATACGTGGTTAAATGTAGCCAAAACAAGTTTAACTCATACCAGTTTTAACCACAGATACTAGATGCAGACACCCATTCAAATGCTGGGAGGAGTTTTAGAGACAGAATACATAATCACATATTGAGACGAAGCCAATGGAAAGTATATGTCAGACTATATAAATGTGATGCAAAGTCCAAGCTCTGCGCTTCACAAAGCAGATAAAATTGCATACAGTCTAAAACTGGCTCATTCACAAATCCTCAGTGGAAAGCAATTAAAAGTTAAGTTTTGATGTTTACTTCTACTTTAGGGGGACCAAATTTAGAAGGAAGTTAGGCTATTCATGTAATGCATTTTAAAATGAATAAATGTTCACCTCATTATAGTAAAACACATAAACAAATATGAACTATAAATAAAAACAGAAGAACTCTAAATAATTGAGAAATCAGACAAACTACCACCATTTCACATTTGGAAATGTACTTAATTACTTCATGTCACAGACAGATTTCAAGTTACATTAATTAACCTTTATTTTACCTCCAAAGACCATTGAGGAGGAATCCTCATTTAAATGTTGTCAAGAAACAACAATGCAAAACAATAAGGTCTTTGCCTCAAGGCAAGGGTAGGACTCTTCTGGAGTCCTCGCCCTCTTGCCTTTTGGCTCGGTCCCTAACAATATTAGGCAGGTAAATAAAATAAAATAAAAATGATAAATGAATATAATAGAAGTAAACAGATAAGATTGAAGTTAAAAAAACATTTGCAATCAATTAAAACAAAGTCCAACAAACAGCTGTAGTGTTTCATGGTACACAAAGATGACAAACAGCATGTCTTCCAAGGTATGTCCAAACATTTGAGTGCATATAACAAAAAAAACAACAAAAAAGTGTCTTTTCTCTTTGGTGGACAAATTATAAAAGGGTTCACTGCTCCAAAACATGTCTTTGGAATTGCTGTACTTCAGTTTCATGTCATTGATCAGCCAACATGTTCCAATGCCAACATATCTGCAATGAGAAAATATTGGCTAGTGTAAATACTGGGACCTCAATGTAAAATCCAAACCTGTTGTGTTTCATGACTATTTTTCTCTCCAACCAATAAGATGGTGAATTTTTGAATTCTTACCATATGATTTATTGTGCTGTGAAATAAAGATCCAGGCTGTTATTATGCTACAAGAAAAATTTTGATTCTTGCTTTAAAATCAGATTGAGGGAATCAAATCAAGAGGAGAAAGCGAAAGCAGGGTAGGTGTACCTAAAAAATCATGTGGAGTGTTTTCACTGACCCTCAGATAACTGCAAAAGCCTCACTATCCTATTCCCTTTAACAAAATGCTAGATTTTAATATGTTTTGAAGCCTGGAGACATTCTGAAGCGGCAAACCTCAGGATCCTGCTGTCTACATTTCTTAAACCACCCGTCTCTGTGTAACATATTTTCTGTAAACCTTTGTTCTCTCTTGATCCGCCTCTCTCAACCCCTCTCTCTCTCTCTTTTTTTTTTGTTTTGTTGTTGTGTCTGAACATATCAAATTGTCTTGACTTGACTCGCTGTTTCGCTTATGTGCACACATAAAAAAGAAAGACCTGCAAACTCTCTGTCTCTCCCGCTCTCATCTCTGCTTCTGCTTCCATCCATCACCTCCTCCTCCCCTGTGATTACCTCAAAATAGTATTGGAGTGTAAAAAGCATCGCCAGATCCGAGATGAAGTGGATTTACTTACCTGCATTCTCTGTCTCTTTCTCTTCTCCCTTCATCATTCAGTCCTCCACACTTTGTATCTTCATTCTGTAATTCCCCTTTCTTCATTATTTCCCTGACATTCACCACTCTCCTCAATTTGTCTCACCCTTTCTCTTGGTGTTCTTTTTTTTTTCTTTTCTTCAAGTCCTTCTTCTTTCTCCATATACCTCCCCTCTTTTTCAATCTTTCCCTGTGGATCTAGTTAAATCAAGCAGTACAAAAAGAAAGAGAGCTTGTCTTTAAACAGACTATAACAATCCTCAGTGTTTTCACTTTGTTACAGATGAGCATTACTCTTTCACTGATTTTATTCTATTTCATCCCATTTTCTCCTAATCATTCTTCCTCTAAAAGATGAAAAGGCAGAAATCAGTATCATACTGTGCTGTGGTTAAAGGCTTTACTTGTTTTTAATATACTCAGTAATCAAATTATCATTGTGCAATAAAAAGACAGCATTTTATTTTGTGTGTTTGTTCAGTTTTTATTGTAACTCGTGTCCGGAAGGATTTATCTTTCTTTTTGGGATTTGGTTATTTTGAATTGATTGATGAGTTAGCACTGTCACCTCACAGCAAGAGGGTTCTGGGTTTATCCCACCAGCCAGGTGGGGCCCTTCTGTGTGGAGTTTGCAAGTCCTCCCCATGGGTACTGAAAGACTGAAAAAGACAGAAAAACATGCAGCTTGGTCTAACTGGTGACTTTAATTGACCTTAGATGGGAATGGTTGTCTTACCATACTATATGTTAGCCCTGTGATGGACTGGCAACCTGTCCAGGGTGTACCCAACTTCTTTCCCAATGTCAGCTGAGATTGGCTCCAACCCCCTGCAACCCTTTAGAGGATAAGCGGTATAGGAAATTAATTAATTAATTGATTGTTGAATTTGAAAGTGGCTACCATAGTGTGCTTAGAAAATGGTCCAAACATTAACAACAGCAATATGTTGGTAAACCTAAGGGCAGTACTGAAGCTCTTTGAGCCATAAAAGACCAAATAAACATGTGAAGGTCCAGTCTGTGTTAGAACATTGATAACATAACACTTTGTCGTTTTAATAACAAAATACTAAAAACAATACATTAAAGAAATACTCACATTGACATTATTTGAAAGCAAAAAGGGATACATAAATGTGATAGTTGTTTTTTAATGTGTGTCATCAGAAATTGTTACAACAAGGCAACCATTGCTGCTGTAAAATCCAGCTAGAACTAGCGTCAACCTTAGCTGGTCACACAAAATTCATCTTTTGTGTTTGTACACTTTGTGTTTGTGTTTCAGTCTTAGGCCTTGAGCATAATTTTAGAAAAAGAGAAAAAAAAGAACTATAGTAACACCATAACAGAACAGTTACCATAGTAACACCATAATACATATTTCTTGAACCTCCCAAAGATTTCTGTCAGGGTAAAGAAGGCGGGGGTCGCAGTATCTTTTGTTTTCATCTTTGCACAAATTTTGTTTTTGTTCTGTTTTATCCGTATATGAATCCCACTCTTCTCTTGTCACCCTCTATGTACTCCGTCTCTTCATCTTCCTGTAAATATATGACGTCTCACATTAAAACGACTTTCTGCGGGCTATGCGAGTATGCTGTGGGTCTCATAGGAAGCTACTACGCTGCCCCTGTGAGCTACTGATGTGCAATTCTCATGCAGATGGGAGGCATGGGGGTAATGAGAGAAAGAGAAAGGGGGCATAAGAAGACATTTCTGCATACTGTACAGGCTTTCTGTCTAGGTTTTTTATATGCCTTGCTACAAGGCTCATGAATAATGTGATGGAGTCAGTATTCTTCCTGCATTATGGAATGCAAAGAAAGGCTAAGGAATAGGAGAGAGGATTTTAAAGTCAGAAATGCCGGTGCATGACTTCTCAGAGCTTTATGCATATACTGCTCTGATGTTAAAGCCATGAAAAGGTAGGTCCTAAAATGTTAACACGATGTAGAGCTTGAGATTGTAATACAACATTTATAATCACCAGAAGTAATATACATATTTAAATAAAATGTTTCTTTTAAAAGTAGTTTTAGTTTCACTTTTTTCTTGTTTGGAATAAAACTCTTTCATTTTTTATTTTTTTTTAAAGCAGTTTTTGCCACCCATTTCAAAAATGGAAAACTTACATTAAGTCACAGAAGGGAGAGAGCCAGGTGAGGTCAAGTACAACAATGATAAAGACAGAGCCAAATGCCAAGAGAACAGATACAGTCAAGGCCAAGGAAAAACAACCTGGCTCACAAAGAAACTGAGCTGAGTTTTGTTCCACATTGTACTGTTACACAGCAGCACTTCTTTCTAAAAAAATATGGGTAGTCACGATGTAGTTATTGTTAGCATCAAGCAAAACAGGTGCAGTTTCAAAAATATGCTGCTGTGAGGTACAAACCACCTAGTCTGGTTTAGTCACAAAAACAACTCAATTGATGTTTTACACCTTCAGAATGGTTTTCATAAGAGCTGACAGGGATAATCAGTGCTCATGAATTAGCATCTATATCATCTATTGTTTGTTCATTTGTGCCCCTGAAATCCGTGCCCCCCAAAAGCTTAATGTGCATGGCATTAAGGTAATTTTTGGTAAAGAGTGCTTTATTTATGCTGGTTTGAAAGCTAACAGTCAAACAGCAATATGAAATAAACAATCTGACTAAAACCACCTGAAAAGAGCAAGCTCTGTCAACTGGACTCGCGGTATGAAAGCAAACCAAACAGAGACTTTTATGATAGTTTGTGATTTTAGCATGATTTCAAAAACTGAACTACTAAATCCATCTGCAGATTGTGAGGTGTCAAGGAAACGATCTGTATAAGTAGCGTATTTAATACAAAGTTATATGTGTGTTTTCCTCAATACATAAAATGAAGAACTGATAAACCAGAGACATGTTGCTCTTGTAGACTAGTGTTCATTTAGCAGTTTCTCATTAAAAACTAAGTGACCTCCTCTATTATTCAGGTGCAAGACTCCTTTTTATCATCCTGTTTTACCTTTTCTACTGTCATCGTTCTCAGTCTTCAGTAACACTCATAATCATAATTATCTAATGTGAACTCTATGTGACACCAGAGAAACTTAGTTTAGTTTATTTATTTCTCGTTTATTTAGACAGGCAGAAAACACCAAGATATTAATACATAATTGACAGAGTTTATGCTGATGAGATGGAAAACCTACATACGTTTGTGAAGGCTCTCATTAAAAAAGAAAGAAGACATTTTATTCTTTTGTAAATTTCACTTTCCCACATAGGTCCATGTAGCACTGATGTGGCAGGATGACATCACCAAAACTATTCAATCAAAGAGTAACTTGTCAGTCCATGCGACTTCATGTTTCCTGCTCTTGGATAATTTCTAAAAAGTCACTAAACATAAACCAGACCAGAACTTCTTTGTCATCATTATGACTTTTTTAAATGACTTGATTCGTGAGCAACTGGCATGAGTGACCTTCCTCACCATTAAGATAGCAATGACATTCAATGTGACAAATATTCCTGCTGGGGGGGAATAACTGAACAAACCGTCATTCTTACACAGTCCTGGTTTGCTTCTTCATCTCATCTTGAGCTCCAAGACATCACCAGTAATGACCTGCCTTTAATAAGTGCTGTGGATCACACTGTAGATGTGCAAACCCAACAAAAAAATCTCATCTCCTGACCCCAAAAGGCCATTGTTTTTTCCGCCCGGCTGGAGCTTGTACAGCTTGCGCAAACACAATGCTTCAGCTAGATAAAAACTGTGAAATTGAAACGGAAAATGTTGATAAATGACCAACTGACCACATTCACTACCACCTGCAGGTAAGCAGCACCCTGAGGCTGGTGGGGGATTTCCATTTCTTCATACACTGACCATTACAGATTTAGTTTGTAACATACATTTTCTTTGCTTCAAACATATTTCAATCTTGGAAATTGACTTAGTTGACTTGTGTAGGAACGTTATCCTGATTTGCTTGTTTCTGCGGCAGCAACAAAGTGAAAATGATTCAGATACACTGCCCTCCACAATAAACAGGTACATCCATGTTGTTTACATACAAAATTTGCATTTTAATGTCTTCTGAGCTACACGGCTCCTGTCTCGCTTAACTGAGCATTTCTGCAAGATAGAAATTCACGAGGTAATCAAACCTGAGAAAGCTTCTCAACAGTAGTTCTCTCATCATTTTCTCTACACAGCCAGAAAATAGTGAGAGGCATTTTGAGTCAAACAAGTTTGTATTGATCAGACGCTGGAAAAACCAGATTCATCTGATCCCCCCCGATGGTTCCCGAGTTGAACAAAGAAAGAGTACCATTGAGAAACAGTGGAGGCACAGTCTTTCTTTCTCTCTCTTTTCTGTGTATTGATGGACACCACAGTCTAATCGGTAAGTGTAAAAAGATTGGACTGCAGGACTGAGAGAAGAGCATTGTTAAGAGAGATGAGGAAAACCCTTCCTAGTCTCAAATTGGATCACAACCCTTGAGGAAATCTTTTTAATTTCTTATCTCGTTTTGTTCCTTTCCTCACACGGATACTATCTTTTGTGTTCGCCCTTCTTTTTACTCCAATTTAATTCAATTCAAATCACTTTTTTCCCCTCCAAATTAAAAAAGAAAGACAGTTATTTTCCAAAACACATTCAGTGCAAACAATACAGATAACAACACATCTTGTTAAAACCAATCTTGTACTGTGTTGATGACTGGAGTAGGACGGGATGGAAAATAAGGCAATATGATTCGATAACAACAGTTTTTCTTGGTCCTGCATCCTTGAATATCTTAACTGTAACTGTTTCCAACAGTCAATTCTACTTTTACATTGATCGACCAGATTTGCCGAAGTAAGAAAGGTCCTTTTCTCACTATGTACACCTTTTTGCTACTCATAACAGTGTATGACTGACCAAACTAGTTTCCATTCATCAGATTAATAAAGTTATCAAACTACTTCTGCCACTTTTTGTGTGTACAACCAAGTGTAGTGCAATGAATAGATGATTCATAACGTCAAAACTACAAAGACAATAAGACAAAGACTGGAGTAGTCTCATTTTGGAACCAGATGCCTCATATTGAAAAGAATGAAGCCATTGTGTTCTGCACTTTAGTCCTCATCTTTGAAGTCTGTTCTCTTCTAAAACCCAAAAAATACTGTGAGAAAATACTTCTGATGAAGTTGATGTCTTCTTTGCTTCATTGTGGTATGCTAAGCAGTAACTGGTTCCTTACTATACCTTGAAGCCGGAAGGGAATAAACACCCACTACAGGCTGGCAACTACGGGTGGTGAGATGTACGTTTGCTTATCCTTGAAGTCTTTTTTCTTATTAAAATGGACACAATCTGTTTGAAAATACTTTCAGGTAAAGCAGAAAGAGAAAAAGAAAAGAAGGAAAAAAGAATTTCGAGTGCGACCGGAATGCCCTACATGAAAGCACAAGTTGTTTTCTTCTCTACTTTTCATGTAAAGAAGCTTTAGAAATGGTGTGACATACCTTTAACACAAAAAAAAACACATACACAAGGCCTTGCAGAGTGAGCAGCACTGTGTCCCAGCATTGAAGTACAAGTGATGGGAAAATTTATCTTAATAACCTCCCGCGTTACTATTGGCCCCGGCAGAATGCTGAAACTGTAAAGTATTGTCAGGCTTGTCCACAGTGTCAGGTAACAGCACTAGACAGGAAACGAGATAGGGCTCCCCTGATAAGCATGCCCATCATTGATACCCCGTTTTCCCGCATTGCCATGGACATTGTAGGCCCACTAGAAAGGAGTAGTGTAGGCCACAGGTACATACTTGTAGTGTGTGATTATGCTACAAGATATCCAGAAGCTTTCCCCCTGAAGAAGATCAAGGCCCGCCAGATAGTCAACTGCCTCATTCAGCTGTTCTCCAGAGTCAGAATCCCAAAGGAGATCATTACCGACCAAGGCACCAACTTCACTTCAGGCCTGCTGAGAGAGGTGTACAGTTTGCTGGGAATTCAAGGTGTGAGGACCAGTCCCTATCATCCACAAACAAATGGCCTCATGGAGCGCTTCAATAAGACACTCAAGTCCATGTTGAGAACATTTGTGAATGATTCAGGGTCAGACTGGGACCAATGGTTGCCATTCCTACTGTTCGCATACAGAGAAGTCCCACAGTCATCAACTGGGTTTTCACCCTTCCAGCTGCTGTATGGACATTCAGTGAGGGGTCCAATGGATGTCCTAAAGGAGGCATGGGAGGGTCCCATGCCACAAGAGCGGTGCAGTGAGGTCTCATATGTTCTGAAAATGAGGGACAGACTGGACCAATTTCAAGAACTTGTTAAGGTTAATCTGGCCCAAGCACAGCAGCGACAGAAGCAAAGTTATGACAAGGCTTCTAGGTGGAGAGTTTTCCAGGAGGGCCAGAATGTTCTCCTCCTGTTGCCAACAGTGGCCAGTGGTCTCCTTGCCAAGTGGCAGGGGCCATACCAGATCATAAGAAAGACAGTTCCAGTTACCTATGAACTCTTTTTGCCAGATCGCAGGAAGAAGTATCAAGTCTTTCATGTGAACCTCTTGAAGGAGTGGGTGGACCAACCCGAGCAATCTACAACCTTGTGGGCACGCACAGTTGTTGAGGAGGAGGAGCTTCAGGAGCAGTATTTCCCAACTACAACAGTAACACCAGTGTTTCCAGATTTAAGTCATCTCACAGCAGATCAGCGCCAAGAGCTGCAAGTCTACATGGCAAAAGAGCTCTTCAGTCAGAAGCCTGGTTGTACACACCTCATTGAACATGGGATTCGTCTGCATTCAGTGGAACAGCGACCAATCAGAGACACCACAAGTCGCATTCTAGCTCGACTTGTTCCTGTGCTCAAACAAGAAGTTGAGGAGATGCTGGCTACAGGAATCATTGAGCCTTCCCGTAGTGAGTGGTGTAGCCCTGTGGTGTTGGTTCCGAAGAAGGATGACCCTAAATTGAGGTTCTGTGTCAACTTTTCAAAGTTGAATGCTGTGTCTGCCTTTGATCAATACCCAATGCCAAGGATTGATGAACTCATTGAGCGTTTGGGAAATGCCAACTTCCTAACGACCCTTGACCTCTGCAAAGGGTTCTGGCAAGTTCCCCTGAAGGAAATCATCACAGGACTTTACAACGTTCAGAGTTCCAAGTGGCTTGTTCAAGTAGGGAAGGTAGAGGCAATTGCAGTTACACCACTACCTAACACCAAGAGGAGGCTAAGGTCATTCTTGGGGTTAGTGGGCTGGTATCGCCAACTAATTCCCAACTTTTCATCTAGATCTGCATTATTAACGGACATGACTCGCAAATCCAACCAAGTGAGGGTTAAGTGGACTCAGGAAAGTGAGAATGCTTTCAAAGACTTGAAAAACTGTCTGTGTCAAGAACCTGTTCTGCAATGTCCGGATTTCTCTCTTCCCTTTACTGTTCAGACAGATGCTTCTGGAGTTGGGCTCGGAGCAGTGTTACTGTAAGGAGGGGAAGGAAACCAGTTGCCTGTGCAGTATATCAACCGAAAACTCTTTCCAAGGGTAATGAGGTACTCCACAATTGAAAAAGAAGCTTTGGCTATTAAGTGGGCATTAGACACTTTGAAATATTACCTCATTGGTAAAGAGTTTGAGAATTGAGACTGATTACCGTGCTTTGCAGTGGATCCACAAAATGAAGGACATTAATGCAAGGATCACCAGATGGTATTTGTCTCTCCAGCCTTATCGGTTTCAGATCTAGTACAGGCCAGGAAATAAGAATGTCATCGCTGACTTCCTGTCCCGTGACTCTGAGGAGTCACGGTCATAAGGGGGAGGGTGTTTGACAAAGTGGGTGAGAGCCTTTGTCCTCAAACACGTTTGTGCCATCACTTATTAATTTCACTATACTTGTTTTTTTGTTTGTTTGGACCATAAGTTAGTTTAGTAATCAAACTTTGCAGAGACTTACTATCCCGGGTTTGTTTGTGTTTGCATATTTGGTTATAAGTTACATCTCAGCAGACTTTTGGTTAAAATAAAACACACACTGGTATTAAGTTTAGTTAGAGTTTATTGGTTTAATTTAATGTCACAAGTTTAGTATTTTCTTTCTTTGTTATTCATATACTTACATGTGCTCAGGAGACAAAGGGAGGAGGCGGCCTATGTTTCCTTGATTTATAGACTGGTGACATCATTAGTGATGTCACTAGGGAAGAACCATGTGGAGGGGTGGACTTAGAATTATTGTACCACATATTAAGGGGGGTTTTGATTTGATTTAAGTTTGGTTGCAGATGGACTATAGGGACGCTCTATAAAAGTGATGCCATGTGACTGTGATGTAAATGTTAATGTTGTTGGTGCTTACCTGTTTCAGGAGGGGATCAGGACTTACCTGATGAGTGGTATAGTCCACATTCATGCAGAGTGCAGGCTGATGAGAGCGCTATATAAGCAGTAGCTTTAAGACTGCTCAAGGGAGAGACTGCTTTGGTAGTGTAGCTGTGTACACATTCCTTAAACTTGATTTCAGTTATACTTATGAGTTAAGTTAACTGTTTAGTTTTTTCTTTAGTTTTGTTTTGTATATCTTTTCTGGTTACACCTGTAACACTTTGTATTATAATAAATGACCATGGGACAACTGTTCAAGCCTTCTGTGTCTGCCTCCTACTAAAGAGCGTACCACTTTGGTCGGCCAGTACCACAAAAGGTGCACTTTTTATAAGATGTTTTATTTGTCGTGTGCTGTGTTTGGCGCAACCTTGTTACGGATACTCAGGCACCTGAAAAACATATATTTTAAAATATTGTTTAATAAATACTTTGCCATTACATAAAGAAAGTTACATCCAAATTGAATACTCATTTAATTTCAGGTAAGACTTGACTGATATTAATTTAAGGAACTTTGGAAATCTATCTTGCCCCTTTTTATCAATTGTCAAACTTTGGTTTTAAAATTACAATATTTCTTTTTATGTATTTGCTCAAATACATCATTCACATAACTATTCACACTATTAAAAGGACAATAGTTTAAACCATTGTGAGCTGAGAAAATAATTTAAGATTATTTTGATAAAAATTAGGCCTACATGGTAACAGGGTTGAAGTATAGAGTAACAGGGTTGAAGTGCCACGTTGCTTTTGACTGTAGATAATGACATGAATGTGGCTGTATGAATAAATTAATAAATACTTAAAATAACAGAGAAGAAAAAGGCTTTATATATTCTGACAAAATGTTAGTACATTTAAAACATGATTGTGTTACATTGTACATTCAAATTTAAATGTATTATAGAGAATATAACCCTGTTACTCTAATTACAGTAACAGAGTTGCAAGTAACAGGGTTGCAAATTAATGCTAATGTTCAAGTTTTTTCTCAAGAGTAGGAACACTTTTATATCTGCCTCTATCTCAACTGCCAGCAGTAAAGTACCATTTCTTAACGAAGCACAAGGACTTTTGCCCAAGTATAATTTGTAATCCCATTTCTAAAATAAAGATACATTGTATACTGCTTGTTCTATCCAACACGTTTGTTCTGTGTAATGCACTGAACATTGCAGCCTGTGAGGGCCGCACGCAGAGCGTTGGACTTTCAGTCTCACTGTAACACTTACGAGAGCCATTCAATCATGTTGCCAATCAATTGCATCACCACTCACTTTCCCGTCCTCTGTGCCTCTCTCTCACTCCTTTGTGTCACTCACACATACACACACACACACACACACACACACACACACACACGCACACACACACACACACACACACACACACACACACACACGCACACACACACGCACGCACGCACGCTCTGTCCTTTGCCTCAGTCTGTATTGATGACCAAGGCGTAATAACAGAGGTGACATGGTTGACTTGTTTCCAGCAATTATCCTCTGGCTTATTATTGGCAGGTAGGCATTGTACATTATGTGAGTGTGAGTTGTAAGTGTGGGTGGGTGGTATACATATGCAAAATTCAAATTGTGTGCAGGCTGGGATGCAGACATGTGTCCATATACTGATGTGTATGTGTGTGTGTGTGCCTGTAGGTATACCTGAAAAGGCTAATGGTAATTAGCAGCATTAATGACGTTAGCCAATTAGCTAACGTGCCCTGAAGAGCACAGAGCATTGAAGCAAAAGGCAGGGGGGGCATTTGTCTTCCCAAGGCCAAGCTGGCTAAGTAAAGAAAAAGTGTGCAATCCACACACACACACACACACACACACACACACACACACACACACACACACACACACACACACACACACACACACACACACACACACACACACACACACTCGTCTTGTGTCTATCCATATGCCTGCATCATGCTTGTGTTGCTTGAAACTGATGCTTTTTAAATCTGCTGCATTGTTTCATGGCAGATGTGTTGTGTCACATGCACTTGATTTATTCTAATTATAAGGATTTAGTCTATTGACTAACAATCATATTTCACTTAACTGCCAGGCATTTCAGTTTATGCAAGAACTGCTGGCAATTAACTTGCAGACAGTTGGAACCTCACTTTAGACTGTTAATCTCTCACTATAAACATACACTTACACACATGAGGAATGACAACAGGTTTTTTTTAAATATCCAATTTGGCATGAAAGTCCATTCCTAATGTTGCAAATATTAGTTGTCTTTTACAAAATAACGACCTCACAGTTAAGGCTAAAGTAATATTTTGGCATTTTTGGGAAATAGGTTAATTGTTTTCTTGCCAAGATTTAAATGAGAAGATAGATACCTCTGAGGTGATGCACAGGGTTATTTCTTGGTTGCATTAACTTCCTGGAGTCTCAGCTGGTTGCGTGGCAACCTCACAATGACAACAAGACTCCAGCAGATATGGAGCAACATTGCAACATCTGTTAACATCTTGCATTTCGTAGCTCCCAATGCAGATTTAGTTTTATGTTGTTCTTCCTCAAAACATCATTTTTTTTTTTTTTTTTACAGATTTAGCTCTTTGGTTTAAAGTTTTTTGTTCTGGATGTGAGTGTCTACCACTCAACTTTTTCACCACTCTTGAGAAAATATCTTTAGTTGCTAAAACCTTTAATATGTTCAAAAACCTAGCTGCTGACTTAAACATTGGAAACAACAATGGTGAGAGCCATGAGAGTCAACCAAGACAGTAAAGATGTGGGCAGTCAAAACCAATGCAAGGAATTAAAAGATTCTAAAAAGCTCAGAAATGTGTGGAGATGGGTGGTATATTGCCAGATTGTATAGATAAGATACTCAGACACAGACTTTTGGTTAATACTGGATGTTAATGGTGTATATGTGTCAGGTCATAGAGTTTAATGTAAGAGCATGTATGTTGTTTAGTCATGTCATTAGTACTGTATTTACTATCATAACTACTATCAAACTACTCTGATGATCTCTGTTGAGTCAGTGCCTGATTTGTCTTTCTTTGCTCCCTTGAGTCAAGTTACTCTACTGACTCCTCACCTTCAGATGATGGGAGGAAGAAGAGGAGGAAGAATTCAAATAAAAAGATGAAGGAGGGAAAAAAAGGAAAAAGGGTGATTTAAGGTAAGGTTTAAACCGCTGTTATCGCTTTTGATCCAGTTGCTGAAGAAAGCTTTAACTGTTAACAAGGGCATACTTAACTGATAATTAACTAATAATAATGTTTTTTAACCTAATAGAGCAATTAATAGAGCAAGAAATAAAGCTAAGTAAAGGTTGGCATAAAAGATAAATTAGTCAAACGCAGTGTGTTTGTCATACTTTTAATTATAAGAAAGTCATACAGTTTTTATTAATGTTCTTTAGCAGTCTATACATTGTTAACAAGTTTCTTATAAGTGCTTAAAAACATTAATTATGTTTTAATAACACTATATAAGTGTTAATAATAGCAATATATGATAATACACATCTTAAAATGACTTAAAAGAGCCTTATTACCTATTACACACACACACACACACACACACACACACACACACACACACACACACACACACACACACACACACACACACACACACACACACACACACACACACACACACACACACACACACACACACACACACACACACACACACACACTTGAGGTTCCTGCCAGAGTGTGACTGATTGAATTTCAACCTTCTCCGTGTCTGCAGGCCGATGGCAGCAGCATCCGCTGAGCAACGCACATTTTGCTGCTCTCCCTGCCTGCATCAGACTGTGTGTAAGAAAATACGAGTGTATCACTGTTTTTTATACTGCATGTGTGGGGTTTTTTCTTTTCTTTTTGTGCCTGGACTAGCACATTTTTCTGCATGTACAGAACACTACTCCAGTAGCATGTTTGATTTGTGGAGGGCTCAGACCTGACTTTGCCATTTAACCTGTGCATGCGTAGCAGCCACAAATGATTAGAATTCCCTTTATCTAAAACCTGTGAAAAGCTCATAATGTGAATACATAAAATGACACACATCTGGTATGTATTAGAAGTTTAATTTGCTCTTTGTTTTATGTCAATTGTGCAACTATTCAAACATTTTGGTTAATTGTAACATGTTTTTTTTTTAGATTTTCTTGATTTATGTAAATACACTTTTAATTTAATGTCATGAAGGAGGTAACTGAAACCCTTCAAAGCAGACACTAAACCCTAATGTGACAACTCATTGAAACAAATTAAAGTCATTTAATCAGTCATAGTTAGCAGCAAATAGCTACCATCATCGCTACATTCTGAAACCAGTATAGAAGTATGATAGGATTTAGCACATTTAACAACTCTTAGATGAAGTCGCTCTTCATAAAACCCCTACTTATTACCCAAAGTTAATATTTCCTTAGTCAATTGGCTCTCAATTCACTTCTTTTAAAAAGATGGTGGCAAATTTATTGACAGGGGTCTCAATATATTTGTATCAGCTGTTGTAGTTGTTGCCTCCTTGTTCTTTTCCAGCTCTATCTAGCCTCCCTCCACTTTAGATACATGTTTATTCTTTGGCAGCACTACCTGCCTGGAAATGGAAAAAAAGCTAAACCTCAATTTTTTCTACACAAACCACTGTGTTGTGGATGATGTCATGCAAGCTACATCAGGGTATTCTACAGTATTTAGTCAGCAGAGTGAGGACAGCATCACTGCATGCTATGTGGACTGAAGCTTCAGAGTAAAATGTCATCCCTTCCTTTGAGGAGGGCGACTCTAACCAATAAAAGGTCAATTTCAGCCTGATATGCAAACTAATCAGTGGTGTGCCCAAACACTTTGAAGGATAGCAGCTTGGTGAAAATAGAGCATGCCTCCCCCATTTCTAAAAGGAGCCTCTGAGTTTTGGAGCTCCATATAGGGCTGCTTTATGACACAAAATAAGATTATTTAACCACACACTTTATAAAAACAACATTTTTGTCTTTCGCTTGTATTTTGTTGTTTTGTGCAAGTGCCTCCGTCCCAAAAAAGCAATTTGGTGCATAGATACATACAGAAAACTGTGGAGCTAGAATGTATGTCTAACAGTTACAACACTAACAATGCAACCCCCCTCTGTGAGCTCTAATTAACTGATAAATGAGAGTCAATTAAAAGCTAAGTAGTCATACAGTGTTACCTCAGTTTCAAGCAAATATTACATCATCTACATAAGTGAGCCAACACAAACCACGGGATGCCATTCACAATAACTCCATATTATTTCTACAGACCATGGTCTGCAGAGTGGGGGCAACATCAATGCAGACTGAAGGTATTAAAGAAAATGGCATCCTCACCTCTATTATGGTGACAAACATAGATTGAACATTAAAAAGGTCAATATCAGCCTGCTCAATGTAATATAATGTTCAATATACAATATTGTGAAGGCAGTGGCTCAGTTATGACGGAACTTCTGACCCCATTAAAAGCTGTGTATTTAGTCATGTTATATCTCATTAATGACTGTTTGGAATACAATGGAATACGTACAGAAAGACACTGGAATGTGGAATATGCTGGATTGGTGTTTGTGAACCATTTATGGATGTTCCAGATGTTTTTTCCTACCATAAAAAGACTCCATCGAACCAGTGTCAATCCAAGCTGACCACAGAAGTTAAAGGGATGGTAAACTCCACTAGAACTGCTTGTTGGATGGTCAAATAGCTTTGGAAACCATCAATTGTACCTACTTCAAGCCATGACCTCTCCACTTTCAAGTGAGGCTGTTCGGAACAAATACATACACCCTTTCTGATCTCCAGAGAAAAGGTTGTACAAACTAGTCCTAGTTGAGCCACCTGTAACTGTACAAATTACAGTCTTTTAGCCACCTTTCAAGCCCACAGAACAAGTACTTTGTACTATTTTGGAGATTGTATCTTTTTGGCAAGGACAAAATGCTTTGTCACATTTGTAACATCTAGTTCCTAAATTTGTGCATTCTTGGTTATTTCCTGTTTTATTTTGTAATCACCTTTGTCTCTCTTTTCAAAGATCTTCACTTACTGTCCTCCTGCACTTCCCACCTTGTGTGTGATTACCTGCCCAACCTTGATTAGTGTTACCTATGTCTAATTATCCCACCTTCCCTTGTGTATTTAGACTGTGTGTTCCCCTTTGTCTCTGCCAGTTCGTCACTTCAGTTTCCTGTGGGCGTCCCAGCCTTTTTCTAGTGTAAACTCCTTGTGTATCTAACCCGTTTTAGTTTTTGACCCTGTCTTCTGCCTTTTTAATTCTGATACCTCTGCCTAACCTGACTGCCTACCCGTGTACCAATCCTGCTTATCATTTAAACTCTTTGGATTGGAACTGTTTTTTGAGTTGAGTCCACTTCTATTGTTAGTCATTGCAGTTCCAGTTTAGAAGTCAGAAAACCAGTTCTAACGAGGTTAGCCATTGGTAGCAATAGAAGTTGATAAAAACACATTCCGCTGTATTTTGTGCATACAAACACTGTAGCAACCTGTCCACAGATAGAAGTTGGACAGTGCTGTGTGTATGACTGATTTAATGGAACCGACCGATTTAATGAAATCCGACTTCAGGAGGCGTTCCAGTTGAAATTTCCGATTGTAAACTCATAGATTCTGACTTCCGTGTACAACTGAAATGCACCAAAGTATTTACACAGCATCACATTACTTAACTATTACAACTGGACACAAATACAGCATCCATGTTTGAGCCCCAATGAACTGACTATAGAGAATCAATTAGACCATACAGTGGTCATTGTAACCACAGTTAAGGACAAACATGCAAACCAATCCAGAGTTGCTGATTAAATCATCTGCATGGTCGTAATGAGAAAAGTTCAGGACATTAAAAAATAAACTGTACTAGGAAAAAAATTCCCTCCACAATGCAGTCTCTGACATCATGCTCACTGATTGGCAGCTTGGCAATAATTAATAAGTAATAACTTTCTCATTTTGGTTCAGAAGGGCACTTTAAGCAAAGAGGGCAAAGTGGCAGCAGATTGAACCTCTTTAGCCACTGTAATCTGCAAGTTTATGAAACCAATGCATTGGTCTTTCACCCTTATGTGAATCCTCATTGACAGGCAGATGGGTCATCAGCCTTTTTTGCCTTCAGTGCGTCAGTCCGCCAGAGGCCTGATGGGATGCAGGGACAGTAATTCGGAGTACAGCCACTGAATGAATGAATACCCCATCATCCTCATCATGACCTCTAGTTTGTTTTCAGATTCAATCCATTACAGATTATGTTCGGTCCCATTTACCAATTCCTATTCCCACTGAAAGCAATACTGACCACTGACCACTTGAGCTGTAGATTGATTTGCAGGACGCCTGGGGGACAGAAAAGACACCAGAAGACGGATTACTCAATCTCCATAATAACTGAGGCCTGGTTTAATTTGCTTTCAATTCAATCAGCTTCTTCACTTCCAAGACGATCGGTTTTCTTTAAAAATTCAAAACACCTTTATGCTTGAGCAGGTTGTCACATCTAAACCAATTTAGAGGTAACTGTGAATGAATGCTGTGTCAAAAGCAAATGAATTATAGGGTCAAACCAAATAATTAGAATGAATAGAGTGGGCATTTACGCTGTCCATTTGACAGAAATCTTGTCAGTATGGCTTGGCTTTGTTTTGTAGGTCATTTTGGTGAAGCTGATTGGGGTTGAGAGGACTTGTCTATCATCAGCTCAGCCCCCAAATAGCTTATTTGTGGGATGCCTGAGGGACAAAAAGGGCAGTAATTCACCACGGACCTTGTGCATGGGCCTTTTCCTTCATGACAGCTTAAAGGATTTTCTTAATATACTTCCAAAACCTAATAAGTTTCAGGCTGACAAGTACCTGGCTAAAACTGTAACCTTCTACCTCTTTAGAGGTTAATGATTCTAAGTACTCATATGATTAGGTGAATACAGCATTTCTCATTAATTCTTATTATGCTGTACTCATAGGAAGTAAAGGCTGAAAATGTATAAAAACCTACAATTGTTCTGCCTTGGTAAAGTTCACAAATTATTCCAAAATGGTTAGCACTATTGTTAGCCTTGTAGTAACACCAGCACCAGCAGCCCAGATTAGCTGTTTTTGTTGTTTGACTTTGTAGTGGATCCAGTTTTTTTAAACTGTATTCTGTATTCTTAATTAAGGATTAGAGAATAGAAGAGTTAGTGGTGGTGTGTTGTAAATTGCCTAGAGGCAAAATAGTGATTTTTATTCATGTAGTCCAAGTACAAATGGCTTGATTTGCCAAACTATGTGTAAATTAGCCAAATCAATTGTATTAGTGTAAATACTGGATTTTATGTAGTTGTGAGTGGCATTTTGCCATATGGTTAAGTGAGAGGAATTTAAACAGCTATGATCATTTAAAATAAGAGAATCAACAGACATGCTAGCGGATCTATGTGACTGTGTCAGTACAGCAGTAAATTTAACCATCATGTCCAAATGGTAATGCTAACATGTTAATATTTGCTATTAAACGCTTAACACAATGTGGGAGTTTAATTTATTTTACACAACCAAGAAATACAACCACAATTGTTTCCCACAATGTCGAACTATCCCTTTAAAAAAAACACAAAAAAACACAGTGTTGTGGTAGAGCAACATGAATAAAAGTGCCAAAAAAAATCTTTCAGCCTGCGGAAGACTGCAGGCATAAGAATAAATTCTTTATTTAAGGCTCATACAAGCGAAAACAAAGCTGGCAGGTCAAAGCAAAACTGAACAAAGGATCAAACAAAACTAAAGTGAAAACTAGGTCTTAAATACAAAATGAACTAATGAAACAGCAAGGAACATGACTAGCACTTAGTTCCAACAAGAGTCAATGTAGAAAGCAACAGTATCTCAAGTGGTCCTTAAATATATACCGAGGCCACTCTTATGTATCCTTCTTTTAATCTAATCTATCCTTCCGTCCAGTCTTAAGGGCATCTGGTGGAGGGACATGGACTTGGAAAAACCATGACAAAAGTGTTAAAATAAAAAATATTATTTTTTACTCATTGAGCCATTAAACCTACTGTGTGCCTTACTCCTGCCATTCACTAGATGTACAATCCCTGAAGGACAGAACAGATCACAAATGAAAACAGACACTAGACAAATTTCCCATCTCTATCACAATGACCTGAAGGGTCAAACCACTGACCTCAAAAGAGAAGAACACACCATCCCATTGGTCATTTGGATAGATTTAGCCAGAATATGTCTCGGCTTAGGGCTTCAAGGCATAATACAGAAGTTAAGTGGGGTAAAGCAGACTGGCTGATCACTACCATGGCCTTCAAACCTCCAAACTATTGATTTGTATGAAGCCTGGAGGACAGAGCAGACAGTAATTGAAGACTTGTGGGACAAAGGGTTTATTTCTCCACTGTAACTGTTGGATGAAACCACAGATCTAGAAAAGCAATTTAAATGTACCCAGACACATTTTTCCAATCTTTTTCTAAAGGAATGCCAGTATTCAGAGGTGCACAGTCAAAAAAGGGTTCATGCTTGCCATGGACACATATGCCTTCATAACCACTCAAGAAAAAACTGACCATGAAAATCTCTCTCATAAATGGATGGCAGGATAAATCATCTGCTGACAGCAGTGTCTATATCTGCTGAGATTGGCTACAGGATTGACAGGGAGTAAAAATCTCACAGGTTCATCCTTATATTGTGACGGAAAAGAGAGTAACATAGTAAGCAAGTGACATATACCTTTATATTTCCACATATTGTGATGTAAGCAAATAGATTAATATTCAGTAAATTCTACTCTATATAAATGTTCTATAGCTGAGAAGCTGTAGAAAAGCAATTGATGTTATATTAATGACTTACTACTTACAATATCAATGTTGTGTCAGTGTAATAGAGTGAAACAGTTATGTCCTTTAATCAACCTTTTCTGTTCTGTGATCACAATATTTCCTATAATTTATGGAATAGGGTCACATAATAATAATGTATAATGAAGTCTCCAATTACATTTTTATTGTAGCTATCAAATTGTCCTTGTATTCTGATCTGAACCAGATTCAGAAATACTTTACTGATGTCGGAGTTATTACCTTTTCATTTAAACTGTGGTGATGTGTTTTTAGATGTCAGGATTTTATTGTCCTATTGTTTAGTTTTATGTTTGAATGTCTGCTTCTTTAGGTTTCTTTCTTACTTCTTTAGGTTTCTTTCTTAGGAACCTGTAAGGTAATAAGTGCTCCCACTTCAGCAGGATTTTTGTTTTTGTGTCTGTAATCCATAAATTATATCCGATCATCTCATAAATACGCATTACACATATGCATTTGGCTGTTCGTCAAATTTCTATTGTCTTGATAAGAGAAAATGCAAGAAATCTCCCGCCTTTACATAATTGCCCTGCCATTTTGAAATATGATAGTAAAGTTACTACCAAACCATACAAAATACTACAAAAGGAAAACATTTTTACATTTTCCAAGTGAGACTGCCAAAGTTGCCACTCTCCAATGCATGGCGGAGACACTGATATGAATTTGAAATGAAAAAATTTAGTTAAAGGGGCAAAGGACATGTAAATAACAATGAATGGTGAAGTGTCCTAACATTCAAAGATAGACTTCCATACTTGTAGTCACTCACCACAATCCAAGAACACCTCTGACAAATCTATTAAAGCTCAGAATGTAATATAATGGCTGCTTACTGAATAAAATAAGGTATGCTTTGTTTAGATCATAATCAATATTTCAGATTTTCTAGTCAATTTAGTTAATGGTTGGGTCTCTTGTATCTGACGCACGTAAATGGTAATTCAGCATCAGCCAGAATAATTGTTGCAGTTTAATGATTTGAAGGGTGGTTGACCAGATCTTTGTCTGAAGTGTCCTTCTACATAATTTTAATGGACATCTACAAGCCAGCTAGAAATTAAATGAAGTACTTTCGGAGCAGTACTACATTTAACACAGAACCGCGTGGGGCCGTAAATGTTATGGTTTCAATGCTGACGAGCATTTTTGAGTTAAAGTATGCCTGCAGATTTGCATAATTTCAGAGTACAACAGTACTTAATACTAACGACACAAAAAGGTAAAACTGTTACCAATCATCACACAATAATAATTTGATAAAAGAGCTTGTTTGCCAAAAAGTCAGGGTAATCCTTTAATCAAGTGGACATTAAGCATCATGGCTCATATCCAAGGTCTCTAATGGACAGGCAGTTGGCTCAGTTTCAGCGATCTGTGACTGCTGAGTTAATTTTTATTCAGTCAAAGACATAGAATAGAGCAGTTGTGAAGTGTTTGTAAATGTAAAACTCAAATTTTGTTAAAAAGATAGTATGTGTTGATATCAACCATGTAGACCAATAGCTCGCACCTACGGCTGCCATTGACAAGGGCTACTGTTGCATCTTTAGATTTAAACAGTGGTACATTCCTAAAACTGAGACCAAGAAGTATCTAAATCTTTTGGTCACACAAACAGGAAGAAGCCTGTCTGAAATTATGCCATTATCTTTCCCAATGTGTCCCAACCAGTTAACTCCATACAAAATATTTATGTAAGGATGGCGTTTAAATGCAAAAAAGATGCAAAGTAAGAGAAAAATAAATGTGATGGCCTGCCCCTCTGTCTGCTCATTGGCTGTGTGACTTCCCTGGGTGGAGGTTGGGACACGTCGTCCGGCCAATTTGCCTCACCTGTGGGTGTATGGGGAACCAGGGATTTAAGGGCTGTCTAACCATTTGTTCTTTCTCTTGCTGCCTCCAGACTGAGACTTGGTTTCAGGCTTCCACCTGCCATGTTGAACTAAGTATTATTTCCTCCTGCATTCAACACAATATACTCCACTCATCCATACACTGCATACATGACTGACCCTTAACATTACATTTCATACATACGTTTGGTTTATTTTTATCTAAGTTTACCTTATATCTGTTTAGTGTGACCTAATTTCTACTTAAAATTATTTAAGTTAAATTGATTTACTAATAAATTAATTTTGATTCATTTCATGTGTGGACTCCCTTTTTGCCACTAACTGGCCCGGTTTGTGACAAAAATGAAAAATGAACTTTTCATGAATGAAAAATTAAAAACAGAGTCATAATAAATAGTTATTAAATCCACTGATGTTATGGGGCTTATTGAGGAGAAAGAACCCCCATCCTGAGGGGCGTTTTTGAACAGGTGATTTCTTGGGTGAAAAGGGTTAGCGGCTATCTTCCCTGCTCGCTTCCTGACCCTGGCTTCAAACAACTCTTGGATTGACAGCTGATGTTGTCATGTCAGTCACTCCTTTACTTGGATAAAAACTGAACCAAACCACACAGTGATGGAAGAAAGGACAACACTTTGAGTTGTGGCTCTATAAAACTTGGACATAATTATCCATCTAAGAATGGATGGAGATGGAGGAGGTGTTTGTCTCCCATTTTAGTCATTGGCAATGGTGATGACTCCACCTCCTTGACAGTCATGTTATTGATCAGTAGGGGTGAGAGTGGGAGAGAGGCGTTCCGCTAGTCAAAGACCATTTCAACTGTCTGCAATTTCAATAACAGAAGTTCTCGCCATCCAATCGCCGAAAAATGCAATTTTTACGGAAATCTATAAATGTCAAACGATTTAGATACCAAATCACAGAATACATCTTTCTTTGGTGTTCCTCAAGGTCTTGGTTTCCTAATGTGGTATTTTGGAGGTCTTTTTTTCACCATTTTTATCAATTGTCAAGTGGTCAAAATGCTGTAACAATGTATGAGACATAATTGAGCATGGCAATGGCCCTCATACACTTCTAACACAACGGTTGAAGCCTTTATACACTAAACTTTCAAAATTTGAATACGCACCTAACAAAGACATAATGCTTATAAAAGATTTATTACCAGAAAACATTGACACACAATGCTGAGCTTTTTTAGGTTCCCAGCTTTCAGATGATACCACTTATATCTGGCATTTACTGTTGACATGCTATTTCCCCTGAAAGATCCTATATCCAAGAGGTTAATCAACCAGAATAAAGACACATTTCCATATTTGAATTAATAACAAAAAAACAAGTATTACATATACATTACTTCTTAGAGTCTTTAGCCTTCCCTTCCACAGAAAAACTCCACCTCCCTTACATATTATTCTACATTCTTCTCCTTCTTTACGGATTTGATCGTGGCTTTGATTACAAAGATTTAACAATTAAACTGCATTCAGATAAGCAGATGTGTGTCCTTACTGTAGGCATATGGCACCTTCTTTATGACACCTGATACAGACTGTTCCTCAATTTGCACGTGCATTTCTACCTTTTGTACTTTAACCCCAATCCAGCCCAAGCCTGCAAACCAGTGCTCTCTGCATTGAGAGAAAGACAGAGGCCAACCAATAAGCTGGCTGGCTCTCCCTACATTATAAAAGGACAGAAACCCAGTGCTAATTGGTTTTCATTTTGATCTCGGCTGCCTTTGAATAAGTCTCCCACCCCCTGGGTAATGGAATGGCCCTAGCCACTTTAATTACCCATCACTGTGGAGAGAGAGTACGAGTCAGAGAGAGAGAGGGAGGGTGAAAGATAGAATAAAAGAAGAGATGATCGCATGATGGGAGAAAAATCCAGTAGCTGGAGGCAGAGTGAGGAATAGAAAGAAAGAGAGGAGAGCTGAGGAGGAATTCATGAAGTAGGTGTAGTTGACCAGAATCACGTGTGTGACCATGACCTGGTTATCAGTGTGTGGCGTCTGTGGAATGTCTTGCACAATGATAAGGTCACTATGCTTACAGGGTTCAAGACTGGCAGAAAAAGAAACAAAAATGGAGAGTGGCTAAACACTGAAGGTATTTTTCAGGGTTGGATTCCATTTTGGATTTAGTTCCAGGTTGGTACCTGGATTCACTAAACTATCATGCTAATTAAGCTCTTCTTAAATTAAACATGGGATGTCATTTTTTGGTGTATGTGTGTGTAACAAAATAATATAAGCTCAGGCCCACTTTTTATATTTGCTGTATTTATATTCCTTTTTTCTAATCACTTATCTTTGACTTTATCTGTTTAAAACTGTTTAAAATAATAAACATTTGGATGAATAAAATGTTTCAAAAAACCATACAGCCTATGTTACAATCTTACAGACTTCCATCTTATCTAAATACATGTCAGGTGGCTAATTTCGTAAGTAATGCCAAAAGTGACTTAGCTAATGTTTAGCAAGCATGTTCTCTACACACTGTATAGCAGTGGTCACCAAACCTGCTCCTTGAGAGCTAATGCCCTGCATGTTTTAGGTATCTCCCCACTCTAACACACCTGATTCTAATAATTAACTCGTTATCAAGCCCAAGCTTCAGCTGATTGATAATGAGCTGATAATTAGAATCAGGTGTGACCTAAAACATGCAGAGCAGTAGCTCTCCAGGAGCAGGGTTGGTGACCGATACTGTAAAGTATCTATAATCAAGAGTATGTTGCATGTTATTGCAGTTCAGCTAAAGTTTGACACTAGTGCCTCTTTTCTGTTGAAACAAAGTAACTCATCAGGGTCACGTCAATTTCATTTCAGTCTCCTAGTTATCTTGGACAAATATGGTGTGTCAAGTGAGCTGCACCTGTTGCTTCATTTTGCCTCACATACATTTACATTTTATATTAAACATTTAATATCTAATTGCTTCATAATTCTAATTAATATCATTTTTAGGTTGTATTTGTAAAGAAACTTACGTTTTAACCACTCACAGTACTACTGGACTAAAACTTTTGCAGTGCATCCCTGTTTTGTTTGTATTGTGTCCAAGCAATATGGTTTCACTCTATTCCGCTCATCAACAGTTGACAGCAGTAATGAGCAAATAAATGTAGTAAAGGCAGTGAAGAAGAGGACAGATGGACAGTAAACATACATATAATACAGCATTTACAGTTTTAAATGGGCTCTTAGCAGTTAACATGTCTGGTAGGCCTCAAGGATACACACAGTGTGTTTTAGTGAGTAACACTGGAATATTTCCAAGAAAGCTCCACAGGACACTTTTAATTGGATATGGGTTTTAGTTATTAAAAAGACATTTGGAATTGAAAAAATAGAGGTAATACTGGATTCAAACTGGATAAAATGCTAGTGACATGAGGCATGTGCCAGTGTGTATGGCATGCATGTAGATGTGCTTGTCTGTGTGTATACTGGCTTTGGATGCTGATATTGCTGGCTTTGAGGCAAGGTCAATGGGCCATGGTGACTGCCTGAACTTGTATGATCGTGTGCTTGGACCTATACATCATTTGAGTAGATGAGCCAGTGAGTGCGTGTGAGGGGAACATATTACATTTTGATCTTCAAGGTCAATAGGGCACTGATCTAAGGTCTTTTCTTATCCTGGGACATACAGAAAATGCAGGAATGCTGTCATGTGAGGACCCATCACTTATGTGCAAGCCTGTGAGTGACTCATTTAGGTCCCAAGCCACGTGTAGGGATAGCAAAAACTGTATCAACGTCAAAAACAATGCTGAAATGATGTGTGATGTTACATCCTACAAACCCCTGTGAGCCACTTTCAAACGCAGAATTTATTTTCTCTCCCTTTTTGTCTTTTGAAGTGTCATTTACCAGCCATATACGGCCGCTGAGATTATGCTGTAAATGACACTTCAAAGATGGACAAACCCTAACCCGCCTCCCATATTGTCCCAAATCAAAGAACAATGGTTGTACGATAATATCTCAGTATAAAAACCTTCAAAAAAGTCCAGTTTCAGAATTTCAGCGCTCTATTCTGATGCTTGTAAATGCTTATCAAGAGTTTTGAAAGGTTTTCCTGTGCCCGCGGCTTCTTGAGCTCTTGTGCTCTACCTTTTTAGTTCAAGTGCAAACAAATCACAAGATTCTGAGGTACAGCCTTCCAATTTGCATGTTTTGAAGAATAATGTGTCAATCAGCCTCGAGAAAGAACAGAAAAGTCTGCCTAATCAGTTCTGCAACCTGCTGCTGTCTTCTCCAATCTACCCCATGGTGGTGGAAAGAAGAAAATTAACTTAAATTTTGTTTGCTAATCCATTGAGACTGCAGTGCTACGAAAAGCTTCCAATGCTCTAATCTATCACAGTCACACCCACTCATCTCATAAAAAAACACTAAGTGGGTAAATTGAGGTAAATGCTGCAATCTCCTTGATTTAATTCCTTTTTAGTCATGACAGGGAGTTTTAAATTAAGAAAAGGAGACAGTTCTTTGGGAACTGGCTGTTGTCCTGACAGGATAGCTTACGAAAGGGTTTCTTCAATGACTCTCATCTGTCCATTTTTACTTTTTACCTTTTTACCCTTTCATCATATGTTTTCCCTTCTTCTCTCCACTTAATGGATTTTGCACATCCTATTATGGTTTGATATTCTTGACAGTTTAACCACCACGTGTTAGGAATGACAATGTTGCTGGTTGCTCCACACTTTGCTCCAGACTGAAATATCTCAACAAATACCAGTTAGATTGCCATGAAATTTGGTACAAATATTCATGGTTTGTATTATAATTACTTCAAATTATCGTCTGACTTTTTCTTTAGTGGCACTATGAAAAGTTGATGTATTTCGGAATTGGATGCATTGAAATTAAATTTGGTAGACATTCCTACTCCCCACAGGACAAATTGAAATATCCAAATACCCACAAAACAGACATTCACATCAGCCTCAGCAAGACATTCTGTTTAGTGCTACTTAACAAATATTGCTAAAATGCTTAACTTGGCATGCTAAAACTGCCAGTATGCTTCATTAGAAGTGCTTTTCAGACCATTGAACAGCTTTCCCTCATTAAGACCAAAAGAAAAAACAAAAGCACTATCTGAAATTGACTCAGACAGTCTTACTAAACAAAATAACTCCTAAAACGAGACTGACCTGACTGTAGCCAAGACTCAGCAACCAAGATCTGGAGCAAGAAGGTAGAAACAGGGACCTGCAGAGGTAGCACAAGTAATGAGACTGGTTGGTCAATGCAAGGTTTCAGCCATCAGTTCCAATGCTAAGCATAGATCCACAATCAGAACCCTGGACAATGGCCCTGACATCACCACTATGATGATATGTTCTGGAACTTATTACTATTAGCTGTTGCAATGGTTCAAACCTCCAATGGTGATCACAGAGTTTTCAACTTCAGCATGGTGATTCATTCTCAGGAATACATCGATGTAAGTAAAAAATGATAAATTCAAGGTTCACTTAATAACCTTTACTCCTTGAATGGGAAAGTGTGCCCCAAACATTTGACTAGTACTGTATACGGGTGACAAATAGAGGTTGGCAAGATGAGCAATTCAAAAATATCTTTAAAAAATGGTCTTAAAGGCGGCATCAGGTTTGTTAAAATGTACATTTTGTATTTTTGTTGGTTTTATGTCATTTGAAATGACATTTGCACCATTTTTAAAAAAACAAAAGTAAGAATGAATGCTCCTGAAAATGTCAAATGATGTAACCACAAAAGAATGATAAATATTAAATATGTTATCAACATATTTAAGTGTACTTATACAAATAATTACTTCATTTAATTAAAAAAAAAAAGGTTCCTGATTGACACGATTCCACAGATGAAATGTAATATTTATAACAATTGTATTCCATTACCTTTATTTAATATAACAAGTTATAATGTAAGATCATGCCAAACTAGTTGATATGGTGTTCTATTAAGAGTTTAGCATGTTTAAGCATGTTTAATTATTTGGTACAAAGTTCTTATGGTTACACCACTTCGACATTTTTGCCATAATCCTCTAATATATTCTCTCAAAATGGATTAAAAGCACATTTTAACCCCTTTAAATGTGACCAAACCACATGACACCAAACACAAAAAAGAAAAAACATAATTTACCCACATACTGTAAATATATATTTAACTTTAAGGATCTTAATATCTCTGTGCATTGAGTAGAATACCCTTTTCCAAGCAAACATTTTTCTGTGGAATAATTAATGATACAACAGCCAAAATCAAAGTGGAGACGTGTTTAGTGATCCATGGCTGCTACCTGCCTCATTTTGTGGTATTAAACTAAATATCTTTCTAAATGTCACTCTAACATCACTTTCACCCATTCCGAAAGCTGTTTCCTTTGATTTCTGTGTCTACCATGCTGTGATATGATTTTGTAAGACTTTGTTTGACATTGAGGTTGGTCACCTTTCACACATTGCCATCTGTGAAATGCTTACTCTGTTTCATGCAAGGTAGATTAAACTTTAATTCATGGAGTCACTGCTGTCTTCACTGCTGTCTTCTCCTCTCTGTCACCCTCTTCACTCACTTCCTCATCTTTCACATCTTTCCACCACTTCCCACTCTTCTCACTCATTTCCATTTTCTCTCCTCTCCATCCCACACCACTTTTCTGCCCCTATGCTACCATTTCCTCTCAATTCATCTTCCTCTCCTCATCTCTTCTGTGTCCTATTTGTGGAGGTCTACTGACTTAAACTACTTGTGAGGAATCTATAATTTCATGTGTCTGCGTGTGTGTTCTCAGCGGGGTGTCTTTAGTTTGAAGTGAAATATTCCTACCAGGCTCATGACCTTAGAATCTCAATTGCTTTCACAGCAGGTTCACATGCACGCACACACACACACAAACACACACACACATCTTCTCTGCTCTGTCAAACATAGTCAGTGTCCTGTTTTCATGCCTGTGCATTACTCCTCCCTGTACTTTGTGTGCTGGTTTTGTTTATGCCAGCAGCACTTTTCATTGAAGAGTAGGTCTATGAGTGTGTGTGTCTGTGCTCTTGCTTCTTTACGTATTCATGTGTGTCTCTTGGTTTTTGTATGTGAATAGGTTTTTTTTTTTTTTGTGTATGTAAAGCAAATGTTCCAACTGTTTTGGTTTGTATCTCCTCAAAATGAAGTAATATATTCTTGTGGCCCATCATATGTCTATTATATGATGATGCAAACCAGTGCTTTTTAAATTATTTTAATAGATATAGTTTTTCAGGGGCCACTTGTTGACAAAAATATACAGTAAATATTAAACTTTTGTGCACAAATGTTTTCAACTGTTGTATTGAACCTGTGACTCTCTGGACTGATCTTCCAACCCTAAGGCTGGGGACCACTTATTTCTGTAGTTTAAGGACTAGTGTGTAAATGCCCAGAGACCACAGACCTTCAGGCTACAGGTTCACTGTATGTTCACTGTAGGCAGCTGTGGCTCAAGAGGGAGAGCAGGTCCACTAATCGGAAGATTGCCTGTTCGATCTCCGGCTACTCCAGTGTGTATGTTGAAGTGTCCTTGGAAAAGACACTGAATTCCAAATTGCTCCCAAAGGCTGTGCTATTAGTGTATGAGTGTGTGAATAATTAGAACTGCTCTTGGTGAGTAGATTGGCACTTTGCATTATAGCCTCTGCCACTAGTGTATGTATATGTGTGAGAATAGGTGGAATGTGCCATGTAGTGTAAAGCACCTTGAGTGGTTGGAAAACTACAAATGCACTTTATCAATGCAGTCCATTTGCCTTTTTTTTTCATTTTATGTAGTCATCTGATTAAAATGAATTTGAATATGTGCCATTTAAGTAGAATATTAAGTGAAATGGTAAGGGCCTAACAGCTTTTGTACCTGATACCGAGGCCCTGCTTTGTTAAGGATCCCCATTTAATAAAATATATTTTAATACTGTGCTTTCATTGTGTTTAAATAAATAAAAAAAAAAAGATGTTCGTTTTGAAACTGGAGTATTCAACTTATTGATGTAGGATACCTAAAAGAATAGAACAACAAGTGCTTCCATCGGCTCTGCACAATGAACAAGGTTAAACTGGATGACACTCAAAAATAACTCCTACCATCAAAAGGCTCTTTCCTTTCAATGAATCCAATGGCTTGAATAACAACATCCAACTGCACAGAGGTAAGCAATATGCATTGCTGGATAATGAGTTATGGTACTGATGGACAATTATATTTGTTTATATAACAGCTAAAAAGGCATCATATGTATTTAATGATTTAGGGTAGACTGAGCAGATATCATAACCATAAATGCCTCATAAGAGCCTTACTAGTAGATACTGTAGGTCTCTTACTGAATGGGAATCTACATACATAACAACTTAAAGTGAAGAAACAAATTAGCTTGTATGACTACTGTACAATTGGCAACGATGGCCCACACTTGAAGACAATCTTTTCTAGATAATGTTGCGCTCGGTTGTACATATGAACACTGACATAGATAGTTGTGTAAGTTCGAGCCCTGCTTACTTTCTCACTTTTGAACACTTTTGATACCCAATCATTGTGCAAAGTGGGTGTGAATGTTGCATTGTCAATGTCAGAGTCAAGTTTCATAAATTGTTGGATGTTGAAAAGGCGTCGAGGTCTCAGACCCTTTTCGACTACCCGACAGGCACTTTGGTTGGAACCTTACATGATGTTTCACCAGTCTCTTCAGATGTTAACCTATACTGTACCTATACCAAACCTATAGGTTGTTTGCTCTGGTCCAAATCACTGTATGAGTTGGAAACATGTTGCGTTTCCTTGCGTTCTGTATCCTGATTTGGTTTCTTTTCACACAGAAAAAATTCAAGAGAAACAAAACGCTTCACTAAAAGGAGATCCTAAACAATCCATGGCCATGTAGTCCACATCAGATCGATTGACCCTACAGCTAGCTGCTAGAAACTGTTAATTTTGCTCATCCTCCTCCTAGTACACAAAGCACACCTGGCTACAAGACCTGTTTACACCTACAAATTATGCTGGATTTAGATTGGATCATGTTCCCACTGCAAGATAATTTGTTTAGACTAGGCCGAGACGACTTCTTCAAAGGGTCTTGGAGCAGTTTTTTTTTCATTTTCACCCTAGATGCACCAACCAATTTGCACCTAGGAGGAATACAAAGCAGAGTCTGATTCAACCGGACTAAACAATGAAGGTTTTAAAAGTGAGTCATGTTAGAGGAAAGATAGAATGGGATTCCCTGAAATTGACATTGCCATGAAAATGTTTTAACCAGAGAAAAGTGGAAATATCGGACATAGAATACATTGAATTGTATACATTAGTGTATGAAACATTAAGAATACTGAGCTTTTTAGTATATATAAATGTGACTGAATGTTGATCACAATGACCGAATGACCTCTTTTCACAAGTGTCATCCATTCAAACCTTGGGAAATCAATGTAATGATTTCATTATATTTCACATATACCCTTGTTTTGACGGAAGGAGAAAGAATCTCCCACACACTCGTGTCCTTTTATTCAAAACACTGAGATAGACATTGGCTTCATTCACACAGCAGTATTCAGTCACTGTGAATGGCAGGTAAATAGACATTGATTGTCGATAATTGTCACAGTGCTCTATGGATTTGTGCCGGCCTCTAGAAAGGGCAGATTCTATCTTAGTCTGAACCGTGGCTGAAGCTAAATGGAGAGATGCCGATATCTCACTCAGCTAGAGGGACAGATAGATGAATGTCTTGTCTTGGACGCTTTGTGCACATTTCTGTGTGGTGAGGAATCTGTCCATCTCGCTCAGACGCACATATATAATAGGTGAGATAGACATGTGTTGCTTGGCTCGCTGTGTTTTGTGTACTTACTCCACTCCCTCGCACACACACACATTACTCACATTTGCGTTCTGTCTGCCTTTTAAACCGTTAATGTTTTATTTCTGTTCTGTCTCTGTTTTTTTCCCCCTTTTAATGCATCAAACTGCATTAGTAAGAAATGCTTTTTACTGCCTTTTGCCATTTCTGGAGCTATGTACCACCACAGATAAACATGCACAGATAGGACTAAGTGGGGGAAAACATGCCTGCAGGGTACAAATTTTATCCGCAGTTCACAAATTCCTATCTGCATCACATATTTTTAGGTCATTAATGAGCCACTTTTTTTTCTTTTTTTTGCCCTGACCATACACAAGTAAGCAAAGTCAACAACATACTGTATGCATTCAGGATCACCATATGTTGGAATGTATGGAGACAGAAATAGGCCCTAAAAGAGACCACCAGTGAGATAAACCATCTCTGTCAGATAACAGACAGCCTTCAGTGACTGAATATTAAACTTACCTCAAACAAAATAATATAATATTGAGAAGCCAAAGCCTTGCTATTCATACCTAGAAGTAGTGGCCATGCCACCCCATTATTATACAAAGACATTTTATAGAAACATGACTAAGCCCTATCTTTATTAACTGTAAAGTTTAATCAGACAGTGTCCCTACAGGACAGACCATGAGATCATTAAAATTAAAAGGATTTATGAAGTCGGTAGCATGAATTTTCTCAGAAACTATAGTGAGAATGTGCTGGTTAGATATTAAGCCCTACAACTATGCAGGTAAAGATCTGGAAACCCTATCACGAGAAACAGAACATTAATATTCAATGTTTCTGGAAAACTGAAGTTCAGTCCAGGTCGATTTTTTTTCATGAGTACTTGCTACAATATTTGCACATGGCAAAGACATAGCTACTGCCACTCTAGCTCAGGAAAGAAATGGGTTAAAAACCATAAAAACAAAACAGTAATTGCAGGTGTGGAAACTACAGTCTCCTGCATGCAAATTAGATTTGTTACAAGCTTCTGCTTTGCTTCATAAAGGGTTCATTTACTCACGCTCTCACTTCAATCCTGTGTTACAGATTTTTCTGCTATTGATACTGGGGTGAGATTTTCCCTAATGGTCTCCAAAGTGTGACGGAATGTCTTTTGGGGAAAATGAGTGTCCACTAGTGTCTGATATATTGCTACTAGAGTTGACAGTTTGACTTGAGGTGAGCACTAGAGAAAAAAACACTTGTGTTAAGTTGACATTTTGGCCTGATGGTGGAACAAAAGTAACGCACCTGTAGAGTTGCCCTGAAAAAAGTTTGACGTCATCTGGCACTGCATTAGCTAATAACATATTTGCAAACACATTTTCTTGGTGTAATGATTTGTTATGTGAACGTGGTATTTCTATCTTGCGATTGCTTGTGTTGAAAGATAAAGTAGTTGCTGCCAACTTTCCAGTTGTAAAATCCTTTCACTGAGTACCAACATCCAACGAGACCAGTACCAACAAGAATAATCACCGGGGAAACATAGTTATCTATACCAAATGTATTTCTTTAGTTGTTTTTGAGTAGTCAAAGCAATTTTTTATTGCTCCACCTGTCTTCATCCTCTTCTTGATCAAATTTCATTTAATTTTCAGGCTTCAGCAGCATAACTAAAAATCAGTGTTGGGGAGACTTAAAATGAAGCTTAGCGAAAGTTCCGACAGGAAGACCACCTTTTTGTATGCTCACATCATAGTTTTATTTCTCATTCTTTAGTCATCCTGATCCTTCTTACAGCTCATCCTGATCTCTGTCAAAGCTCATATTTTCCTTGCTGTTATTTCTGGAGCATCAATTGACACATCAGCTGTTCACATCACCTGGTCAAGTCTAACCAATAGCACGGTGACACACCTTCATTGTCAGCCTATCATATTGCAGCTGTCTTTTTAAATGTTCTCCCTCTCTGCTCAGGTGCTCTCTGGATGCTGTTTTGCGCAACCCACCACCTCCCCATCACCACCCAGTCTTCAGATTCCTCAAAGCAACACTTCAACTTCATCAGCCCGATCAGTTTCAGCCTTAAGATGACTTGTTGTGATTTGGCCCGAGATTGATCGAAGTCATCAGCCACCACCACCAGTGTCTGGACTCCATGGGAGAATCTATCATGCTGATGCTCAGGACTTACGTCCTTCAATTCAAAAATTCTCCCTGCAGAGTCCAAGCGCCAAAGACTATGACAATACAGAATAATATATATCATCTGCATAATAAACATTATTTTACTTCATCTCTGGTCTCTCCTGATTGAACTACATGTAGTTGAACTACATAGCTTAACTACAATTTGCTGTCACTTGGTAGTTAAACTACATTCATATTTTTGCTGCTTCAAGTATTTCAACTACTTTTTGGGTCATTTTTTGTAGTTAAACTACTCAATTTACAAACTACAATTTTGGTCAATAACATGAAATATGATTTTTTTAATAATTTTTGAAAAGATTTTGTTGGCATAGACGCCTTTATATAGCAGTGTATATGGCATGTGCTCTAACCACTCGACAACCTGCGCGCCACATGAAATATTTTTTATTAAAAAAACCTATATAATATACATTTTATTTTACCATTATTGTGTTCCAGAACTCTCTTCGAAAAAAGGCATGAATCATGTCATGACATGCCAACATTGTTGTTCAAGACACACAGATCTAGAATATGTCTACCTCTTTGTATTTTGTATTATATTTTTTGTTGACTGATTTACATTTCTGATTTACATGTGGGTAGGATTTTAATTTGCTCTTTATATTACCCAATATGTCTATAGATTACCCAACATGTGTATAGATTACCCAACATGTCTATGGTGAACCTACAGTATGGTGACCAACATGTCAGCTTTTTTTCTTAAAAAAAAAATAAAACTGAGTTGAGAGGCATATTTCTGCTGGCATGTGAATTTTTTGTAGGCTATTATATTTAGTTTCATATACACCACATGTTGATTTAATTAACGCTGAGTTAAATGAGTATAATGAGTATCAGTAGTTGCTAAAGTTACTTTTTTTAGCTGTAGTTTTACAAACTTCATTTCTCCAGGGGTAGAAATGTAGTTTGTTCAAACTACTGCCAGGCTGAATTACATGTAGTTTTACAAGCTACGCTTGCAACAACACTGCTAAAAATGTTCCCTACGTAGAGTGTAAACAAACCTTTTTTAACCCAATATGACTCACTACATTGTCATCTTAGCAATGTAGATATTCTTATTCTTTAGATTAAATTAAAATGTCCTGTTGAATTCTTGCTTACTTTCATTATGGTGGAAATAGGTGCTAAGCAACTACTCTAAATAGTTTATTGCAATTTAAAAACCCTGTAGTTATATTTTCACATCATAACTTACCTACCATCAACTCTGACTCTAACTCTTGCTGGGAAATTTAATTACTGGTGCAAATAGATTGAAATACAATAACAAAAAGGGAAACAATACAAAAAGAATGACACTGTATGTAGATAATCTGTATATAACTGATTGCCATTGTTCTGTAGTGAGTGTTATCCTTTCTGTCACCCTCTGCTATGGCAATACATGGCACTGTTGTGTCATAATAACAATAATGCACCAACTGAACTGAGCTGAACTTAATTATTTCAGCCTGAGCGGACAGACAAACACAAAGCAGGATGGCGACTATAAACTATGAATATGTCACTGAAGCAAATAACATATCTGACTGGCCAATATGCTGTTAAATGCCACAGCCCAAGGGACAATGTACGATGTAAACACACACTCACACTTAGTATTCCAAGTGCCCAAGATGGCATGAAAACAGACTCTTTTTTGTTGGGTTTTAAAAATGTAAATTTTTTGTGGAATGCCTATCATTTCTACAAACCTGAAGAGCATGGCACTAACAGAGACAGGGAGAGACCTTAAGATTGATTTTGTTGTTTCCTCAATGTGCGAAAGTGATAGAGGCAGAAAGGCCAAGAGAGAGATAGTGTGATGTAGACGGACAAGGAAATGGAAGACAGAGCGCAGCAGAGATAGAGATAAAAAAGTGACAGAGTGGAGGGGAAAAAAAGAGGGAAGTCCGGCAAAAGAAAAGTGAGAGCGTTAGATAATAACAGCAATGAGTTACAGTTGTTAGAAGATAGAGAAAGAACAATGACAAAAATAGAAAGGGCCAGCTAAAGAGACTTAAGAAAAATTAGAGGAAGGTAGAGAAGGTTTATTTCACCAGAGTTTGGACAACAATAAAGAATAAATTATTATTTTTGTAATACTGTCCCAATGATACATTACATTTGTGACTATTGAGTATAGTAGTTTTGAAATATGACCAATGCAAGTTATCAGATTGGATTTTAGACTGTTGGTTGAGTAAAACTAGCAATTTGAATGATACATCAGGCAATTTGACGTTACATTCACCGGGCCACTTCATTAGGTACACCTGTGCAATCTAATTCAATCCAATACAACAGCTCTGCTATAAATTCTACTTCAAAGAAACTCATTAAGGTCATAGAGGATGCTGGTGGTGAACCGGAGTGTATTATATTAAAAAGTGTTCCCGATATTTTGCCCCCCCTTATGCAAGTTAATGGAGTGGACAAAAAATTAGAAACACCATTGACATATAATGCACTCCAGTACACCAGCAGCACCCTCTACAACCTCAATAATAAACACTGAGTTGAATTTTCACCTTTCTGATAATGTCCACAAAAACTGAACATAGTTTCTTTAAGGTATAATTTATGGCAGAGCTGTTGTATTGGATTACATTACATTGCATAGGTGTACCTAATGAAGTGGGTGAGTGTATAAAGAACATTTTTCAGAATTATCTGAAAATGTAAAGACAAAAACGTTTAATCTATGAATCAATAAAATAATGGGCATATCAATCACTAAAAATAATCATTAGTTGCAGTCCATTGGTCAGTCTAAATGGTTTCCAGGCAGCAACTGACAGTGCAAAGATGTAAATAAAAGCAAGGTTTGAGCTTCCTGTCTTAAAAGTTTAGCAAAAGACAAGAGTTTTTGAGGAGACCGAAAGGAGTGTTCACATTTAGATACGCCTCCGCCTTTAGACACGGTCAGACAAAATATCAACCAAACTTAAATCCGCTTCAAGTGTCCTGAACCATAAGAGTCATTCACCGGCAACATTCACACTTAAACTAACTGTAGCAAAGAAACGGTCATATTTGCACTACCTATCTCTAGTAAGTGATAAATGTCACCTGGAAACTGGCCTCTGGAAAAACTGGTTGCTCAAACAATGTGAATGAAACAAGATGAGTGGACAGAAAGTTAGGTATTTGTGTTACTTTCATTTGCCAACACCAAACCAGTAGGTCTTCTTTTAAATGAAACAGTTTCCCTTCTGTTCGACTGCCATCTATTTCCGTACATGAGACACAGATGTGTTTTGTCTAGTCATTTAAAACTGTGTTTAAAATAAAAGGGTAGCCTAATTGTTTTACGTAAATGAAGCTGATTAAATTATTCATCAGTGCAATTCACATGTTTATTAGATGTAGTTTCAGCACCTCGCACTGTCTATTTGCAGTACGACCTTATCACCCTAGCTCAGAACGAAGCGAAGTGGCCTCGGTTTGCATGCCTGTCTTCACTCAGGGGCATTGAATATAATTAGATGATAAGAGGTTATATTTATCAGGAATTCAACTATATAGGACTTGTAATAGTATTGGTTGTACAGCAGATACTGTATATGAAAAATTATGTTACATTTTTTGATACAAACCGTTAAAGGTTTTGTTGGGGGGCGCCAAATATTTTGATTGGAGGGCCGGATCTGGCCCACAGGCTGCTATTTGCCAACCACTGCTCTACTGCTTAGCTTCACCAAGGTTTAATATTTGCACTGATGTATTTGCTCTTACATCAGGCCAGCTTGACAATTTACAGTTATTGCATATACATCATGCATTGTGCGTGGTTCACTTAGCTTCGACATTCAGTGCCCCCTCGCATACTGACATATGTATGATGATACTGACATATTGCTGACTTGGGGTTTTTTCCGAGCTTGCAATATGCTTGCTGTTTTACATAAGTAAATGATAAATGCAGCTGTTCTCCGCTGATTCACAATGATCCCTCAGGCATTAAGCCTTTGATGTAAACACTGCCCACTTTGTTGCTGCTATAGAAAGAGTCAGAGAGGTGCATGGCATGACCGGACCTAATTTAAATCATGTTATCCATCTCAGATCTAAAGATGTGCTCTGTGACAGCCAGTAATTTCTGAAACCATCAATGGCTCAGTAAAGTAGTCAAGCTCGAATGTCCAGGAAGGTGTTAGGTATGCAGACTTAGCAGACATCTTGAGTGCTCTCAATCACACGTGTACCTTAGGCAAAAAAAAACCAAAACACAGAAAACCTAACTAAACTTAATTCCTAATAAATCAAACAAAGGCACATAGGTCCCAAAACCCCAACTGACTTCAAAGGGTGTTCAATTCAAACCTTGAATGCTCCATCCAGCACCATAGCAAATTAGGGAGACCTACACGGTAACCTTAACACAAGGCAATCACATTTCATGTTTCAACTCCTTTACAAGCTCATTCACATGACTCATGGCTCAATAAAAGGTGATCCTTAATACATTATTCAGAAAATGCATTAATAAACAAAAAAAACATTTTTACAAAAAGGGTTACCCCTGCCACTTGGTTTGGCCCAGTGATGTCAGCATGACTTCACCAATACAATAAAGATCAGGACATGCTGGGATGGCCTCTCCCCAAAAAAATAGACCTGAATGGTGATTTTGAACAAAGGAACAAACAATTGCACAATATTCAAACCTGCAACATGATACAGATAACTGAACCCCACCCATATGCTTTGATGTAAACTGTAACATAATGCTAACACAAACAAACCAGGGATAGTCAGTGTTACAATGTTACAATGGCAATGGTAAATTATAGCTGAATGAATAAAAAAAAAATAAAAAAAATATGGTGTGATGTGTCAAGTGGTGGGTAAAGGAGAGTTCTCACCCACTTCGGTAATCCAGGATACATGAAAGTATTCTGCTTTTGTAGGGAATGTTCATGAACACTTGAAGGGGTATGTACTGATTCTCTAGAGACAACACAATTCTTACCCTGGCTGTGTTGCTGTTGCAAATGAGGAAAAGGCACCAAAAGGACATGTAGTAGAATTTACTTCACCAAGCATGGTTCACCATAAAAGGCATAAGTAGTGGCCTGATATGTCTCTTTTGGGGTTTGGGAGATCTACCATATATCATATGAGATGATATGATATGAGAAACATTATTTGCAATGTTGCTATGTATCCTGTATTAGGAGGCGTCCTCATACTCCATCCATCCATGCATCACTTTTCTATATCTTTTGCAGGGTCTCTGAGGGACTGGAGGCAGGGTACAGACTGGACAGATTGCTATATATATATAAGTTATTGCAGTTCATCCTCTCGTGACCACAAATGAGTGCACTAACGTTCACAGCAATCTAGTCTATAGGTTCCACATACAGTACAGCTACAGGCTAATATGGGACCATGTTGGGGAGATGGAGGGAGTAGCAGAGAGCTCAGCAATGTTGTATGCACATTGTATGAGCATTCAAGCTGAATGAAGTACTATGAGGTATACAAGAAAGTCTTAAATCTTGGCTATAAGGACCTGAGGTGAGTCCCAAGTATACTTTGAAAATATAGAGATTCGCTGGACGCTGTTTACGAAAAGTTGAGTCATTGGTGTTAAACTCAAAGTTTAGTTGATGATCTTTTGGGGATTTTCTGAAGTCATCAGATCGATGACTTGTGTCTTACTTGAGTCCAAATCACATGACCTGTGTCCACATCTATTTCATTAGAATCAGAATCAAGGTAAGTTGACCCACACAAGGAGACAATATATTTATACTATGTACGAATATGCGCATGTGTGTACTGGGTATTCCTGATGTTGTGGGGACATAAATCTGTTAACACAGTCACATGTGGGGACAAATAGCAAAATGGCTTCATTTATAAAGCACTTTTATCCAGTGTTTTCCAGTGTTTTTGCTGCTCATTCACCCATTTATATTCACATTCATACAAAATGCCAGCGAGCTACCATGCATGTTGCAGGCACAACCATTGGGATCATTTTGGGGGTTTAGTCATGCCCAAGTACACTTTGACAAGTGGTCTGGAGGAATCGGGGGTCAAACCACAGATCTTCTGATTAGAGGAAAACCCGCTTTACCTCCTGACTGACAATCGCATGTGTGTGAGTGCTTGTGTGTAAAACAATAAATCAAAAATGAATACACTGTTACGTGACTTTTTACACCCATTCCTCAACATTATGAATTTATTTCTTTATTTATATATTTTCATTCATGTACTGTATGTCTATACTAAATGTGTTACTGTTGTTTTGCCATTGCAGAGTCATGTAAATCAAATATGACTCACAGATAAGCATATATCACTTATTTAATGATGCACAACAGCAATGATGCTGCATCGCATCATTAAAGAAGCAGCGTAGATGCTGCTGTGCATCGTTAAAGAAGTGATATACACTTATTTGTGAGTTCTGATGACTCCATTTGTTATTTTAGTGATTTTTTTGAGCTGGCTCCCATTAATCTTAAAACTGCAAATTGAGCATGTCAGTTCATTCATTTAATTAAATATGGCTGCCATGAAAGAAATGGTAAAGAGGGGAAAGAATGAGAGAGAGCGTTCCAGAGAGAATGCAGCTTTTACATTCACTATATTGTACATTTATAGGTTTCCATACAAATACACTTCCTCTGGTGCCATACACAGTTATTCCCCTTAGGGGAGATGTTAACACACAAGGGGGAGATTTCCACAGACGTCCCTTGTGTTTTTCAGTGCATTAATATTTCAACACACACACAAGCATATGCACACACACACAGTTGGATGTAGCTCATCTTTAAAACATGATTTTCTTCTACGCACCTGAAGTGAGCCTTTAGTGGTCACGTGGAATTACATGGTACAACTGTTTGCACAATTAACATATTGGAAGCACAAGTGCAAGTGCATATGCTCGTACAAACACAGCACACACTTGCGTGTGCACACACATTCCACATAGTAAACACACCTCTACCTCACGCAGCACCATGTTGTATGCATAAAACATGGTGTTTAGGCCACCAGAGACACACTCTCAGAGGACACTTTTGGGAGTTTTACTAGTTTTGTACTGTTTAGACCAAACTAGAGAGATGAAGATAGAGACCCATAGAATAACTCATGAAAGATCATGAAAACATGTTTGATACTGAATGATTTATGCCACTCTTTTGATTTTAAAAACATCAATTGACCACTGAGCCGACCACAAGTTGAACTCGCTGAACTCACTAAGGATGCAGAAAGCTTACAGTCAATTGGTTTTGAGTGACATTGTAAGCCAAGAATACTTTTATTTTCATCAAATATTCCATTTTCAAAACTTTCACTGATCCATCCCCTTGTAAGAGAGGTGTTATCACTTATTGTAAGCTTTCCAATGAGAACAATAATTAGTTACATGTGAATCCAGGATCTAACAAGACATAGAATCTGTCAAAAACTAGCATGGAGCCACAATAATGAGTGTTCCTAATGACATTTTCAGTCCAGACAATTTTTAATGAAAATGAAAATCAAATTAATTTGCTAATGATTGCTTGCTCCCAAGCACTTCTTAATATGTTTGAGTTGGTACTTCCTAAAGAGAAGAAAATTAATTATCTGGATTGTCAGACTTCACATTGGCTTGATATAGACTGATGTCATTTGAGGTAAAAGGTCATATGATAAATGAGGATTTGATTCCACTGCATGGGTATGAACAACTCACCCAAAGCACAATACCCATTAATTGTGCTTTTCCCTGACTCCAGTTATGGGTATTGATAATAATAATAATAAAAGGTGAGATTTATATAGCGCCTTTCACAAACCCAAGGATGCGTTACAATGGATGAGACAACAAACAAATCAACAAAACAAACAAATAAACAAAAACAACAAATAAACAAAACAAAACAAAAACGTGGTTGTTAGACTGTCAGATTTTACATTTCAGGCAATTTTATTTCTAAACACAAAGATGGTTTGAATTTTGAAATACAGATAGATTAATAGACACCATGGTTGTAAACTATATGGCCTTTGCAGTCATAAGCACTCCATCCCTCTTGTTTTGGCAAAAGCCAAAAAGATAGAGGATAGAAACGCTATTTTATGTATTTTTGGGTAACGAAATGCCAAATTTGTGTCAAATAATTTGATGAACATATGTAAAAATAATCCCTGTGTGTAAAAAGCAGTGGCTTCAGACTGCTCTGAATGCTCAGTTTTTGGTGTGCAGAAGTTACATGTTGTTATTCTAGCAGTAACAGGTGACAGTTCATCATTTGTTGAACTGTAACTGTATGAACTGTGGAATGTGTTAAGTGAAGATGAACAAAACTAATGGTTTAATTTCAAAAGAGAGAGAAAGATGTCAGTCTGCAGAACAAACACAATTAACATCTCCTCTCTCTGTACACATCCCCTGTTGACTGGTAGGTCATGCCTGAGGCCTGTAACAAGTGCATATTCAAACAAAGCTATCATATTGTTATAATGTACAGATGGATGTTCTGTGTTACATCTAAACTGTTGGAATATATAAAATGTATAATATGATAATGTTGCAGTTGCCTAATGGTCCATGAAAAAGCTTAAGGGTTGAGGTAGTGGGTGGTTTAACAGTTCGCATGAAAATAGCAGTATATAATATAATATCAAGTCAGCCTTAGTAAAAAATAAAGGAGCTGACCATGAATGTCACCAGTTCAAGTCTGGCCAGTGACCTTTGTTGTATGACACTTTTTAAAGAACTTACTACTAATAATAATAATAATGTATGTAATTAGTATGTAATTAAATAAGTTATAGTAAAATTCTAATTAATGTCTCTGTCATGTTGGTAGCCACTAGCTTGTGGAGTGAGCTAGCCAGGAAGATGACTGTGTCTCAAAACTTTTTTCTCTGACTTAGTAACTTTAGTGTTTTCTTCATGATAAATAGCCTCAGGGACACTGTTACAAGAAGGTAATAGTGTCTCTGTCCCAGACGGTTTGTTGCGAAAGAGTTTGTTGAGATTTAGGCTATTGACCTTGGCATATAAAAGTGATTTTACATAAGGTTGCCATAAGACAAATTATATACTAACAGTACTTTGCAAGTTTTTTAGGTACTAAAGATGGAATACCATCAGGGAAGGCTTCAGATCAGACCCAAATTTGTTCTACAGCAGGACAATGACCCCAAACATACATCGAGACTCATGAGGAGTCTTATTACAGAATGGCCACTTTCTTAACCTGATTTCAGCCACGTGTTTCAACCAGAAGAAACATTATTCAATTAATTGCACAATGTACTAAGAAGCGCTTAAGCAGTAAGCCAAACTATTATTTCAGCAATATGATGTACCAAAGGAAAGACCGGTGTCAAGGGCGTAAGCAATTGTCAAAGAAAAGCAATGAAACAAATCAATGAAATACTTAGTGCATAGGTAATAAGGAACAAGGTTATTTCAGAAGTCAATTATGGTTTGATGAAGCTTGCCACCATAATGGTGATAAAGACCAAAATAAATCTGTTCAGGTCAAATGGTCCTTTCAGCCGACTGAGCCTCATGTGATCAAATTGACAGTTTGAAGACAACTACTCGCATTTCATCACCTTTGTAGGATGCATCTTAAGCCCTGTTTTGGACTCTGTCCCAGTTTATCGTGTAATAATAACTCCTAAACCAGAGAGACTGTGAGGAAAAACAAGGCACTGGCACGTTGTGAAGAGCTCCTGAGAAAATATAGCTGGCAGTATTGTTGTAATGACAGATTTAGACCTTTACTGAAGCACTCACTACAGTCTCATTTGGGGGAGGCTGTGAATTTTTGCAAAAATGTTATATTCAGTCCAACCATCTGATAGATTAAAATGTCTCTCTAGCCATTGTGCGCAGTATATCCTATCTCCCTCCAGCTTCATACAGTACATCTACACAGGAAATAAGATTTAGATGGGTTTAGGTTTCCAATTGATCACTCTACCAACAGGATTTGAGCTCACATATTATTACAGAATCATCACTCATTTTTCATTTTCAAGATAGGTGCCTTCGTGTAACAGAGCATACAGCTATGAGGACTGTATATTTACTTGTTGAAGATAACCTTTAATAGCCTCTAATGAAACAAGGTGTCAGGATGAGACTGTGATTAAATATCTCACATTATTCATTCATTTATGTGCATATATTAAATGTCATTTTCACAAAGAAATCTGGCTTTTTAATACAAACCAAGTTTGGAGCAAGGGAGTCAATATAAAAAAGGATATGTAACATCATTTTGATTTTATTCTAGTGTCTTTGTTGACACTGGGTGAGACCAATTAGCTAATGACAAGCCTGCAGTATCCTCTGCTAATTGTAGAAATGCTTCATTGGCAGTGAAGTGAAAGCCATTGCGCTTTTGGGCTGGGAGGTAATTTGGGGATTTAGGTGTGCTATTTGGTCCAGTATCAAAAACCACAAAAATTGCAAATTCAGCTGCCAAGTAGAATCATGGTGTTTGGACACTTTGTGTTTTTGTTCTCTTGGTTTCCTGTGTCACACTGTTGTCCTTTGGGTCGTTTGGTTTTTCTTATTTATATTATTGGGGTTATTGGTTTGAAGGACTACCTTGCATTATTGGTTAGCTGATGGTGTTGTGTACTTGGGTTTGAATTCATGTGTTTTCTTGTACGGTTTAGCATTTTGTTTTCCGGGGTTTTTGCTCTGTTTTTTCCTTCTGTGTTCCTGCACACCTCCCCTGCCCATTTTTCCTTCCACACCTACCCTGCATCATATTCTTCTCACAGAGTTTTTCCCCAACCTGCTGTTACCTTCACACCTGTCCTGTATCAGTCTCGTCAGCCATGCCCTGCTACCAGTTTCTTCCCAGCCAATTAACTCCAAGCTTACCCTTGTGTCTCGTTACCTGTTCCCCATTCTCTTATTACTTTTCTCTGTGTTAAAGTTTTGTTGGATCCTCTGTTCAGATTCGGTTCAGTCTTTTCTGTTTTGTTTGCCCTGGTTTATTCAAGTCTCGTCCTGCAGTCTGTTTTGCCCAGCTCAGCCAGTTTTTCATTGTGCCTGCTTAGTCCAAGAATGAAGAACTTTTTCTTCATCCTCAATCTTTGCATGTGGGTCCACCTGCTCTGCTACCCGTAACACAGGTGCCAGAATGAAAAAGTGATGACATCCACTTTCTACCACCCAGTCTCAATCCAAGCACCTAGCTAACTCACTAATCTCAGACTTGTGAACACACCAGCTACATCCCGTAGCACTGATGTGTGTCAGTTGACGATGGTAGCACAAACTCAACACGCCATGTAGACAGGTGTTGTCATGTGTCAATGCCAAGAAATGGGACATTGGTTGATGCTTCAACAGTACTTCCACGACCTCATGTGTTTTGACTGCATCCACTACTGGTGTCCTTTTAGCCTCTACTGATGATACGATAGCAACAATGGTTCTACTCAATAACTCCACAGTTGATTAACTTCTTCTAATTCTTCAAACCTGATGAAATTATGAAGAGTGAACACGCAATTAAGAGCCGATGGCATCCATAACAAAGCTCACAGCTTTACTGATTAACCCTACCAGCACTGGCTATTAGTCAATGAAGCTCTTTGGTCTATCTCCCTCGTCTTTTATTAGTCCCTGTATTGATCCACCCAGCTACCACCATCAGTCAGATTAGTGCAGTCAGTGCTGTACCCAAACTACCCAAACTGCCTTGCCCTTGCCTTGCCTTGCCTTACAGTTCTTTGTAGAGCACAATAGCTTAGTCAGAATTTAGTAGATAAATATAGAAAAAAGTTATAGTTCCTAGCTAGCACTGTGCAATATTAGCTGCTACTCCAAGAACCATACATCGGTGAGATTGGCCAACAGTGTTGTACAAGGTCTTGTCAATGCTGGACATTAATGTCACATCGGGGGTTGAAATCAGGAAGCTAGGATAATTTCTGCCAGCTGTGTTTTGGCTAGCTATAACCAATGCATTACCACTAATATACAGCTAATTTATTAACCGTCATTTGGAAAACTTCTGTACAAAATATACTGAGAAAGAAGCAACAAAGTTGGTGTAATCGCATCATCATCTTCTCTTGTTTAACCAAGACCGAAAAGTATTTACGTTCAGTCACTGTTTATTGATGTGTCTCATGTAGGAGGACAGTATTGTTTTTTGAATGTTTCAAACCACATCCTTTCTTGAATTCATATGCAAGGAGGTGAATGTTTTTTCCACACTTTTGAATTGGCCTCCCAAGTGGGGGTTTGAAAGAAAGGAAGGTTAGCCAAACCTCCCAAGAACAATGGCTGACAATGGCTACATTGATGACTCAACTAAAAAGGGACCTTTGGGTCATATGAACCAGAGAAAGGACACAGACTCCCTTTTGGTTTCACTTATCTCCAGACACTGTCATAATTCTGAAGTGCATATCACCCTGTTAGACCTGTCCTTAAGCCAATGTCAGAATTAATGTGAAGCAAGGGGCCTAATAACTTTGTATGCCAGGAGTTGTTGATCTGGAAATACTATACTCTGGTTTTGGCACTGTGAAGATTGGATGAATTACATTTTATTTGAGTAAATGCCTTGAGGTACCAAGGCATTGATAAACCGCCATTATGTTAACAGACTGTCAACACATTGATCTTTTTTTTTAATCATTGAAAGAATCTCTGAGTCTGGACAATAAGTGTTTTTTATTTCTTATGGAAAGGTGGTGTGTGATGAGGAGATTTCCATTGGAAAAGGATCAAATAATCATGCTAACAGGGGGAAACATTTTGGTATTTTAAGATTGGTTCAGGATAGATTATTACAGTTTTTTCCTGTTTCTCCAAATATAGCTGTTAAAGGATCTGGCTTAACTGCCAATTTGAAAATATCGGATAGATTGAATCCAGTGGACAGTGGACAGATTAAGACATTGCCAGAATGAGTGTGCAAGAGAGGTGGTTAAGAGTGTGCACTGGTTACAAGTAGAAGAACTTTATGGAGAATTTAAGTTTGAGATGAAGGCGACGCAGAACCTTTAAATTGAATGAAGCCATGCTGGGCACATATTGAAGCAGTATTCACCCCTTCTAGGGTTTTTTCCCCACTGCTCTGGCGCTACATCCACCAAAATCCCACATTTTTAAGTAGGAATATTTTAGCAAAAAAAAGAGACCAATACTGAAATAAAACTGCACCTCACACTAGAAGTCAATGCCTTTTATGCTTTTGTAAAGCCTGGCCTTAACATTTCTCTGGCTTTTTTACATTCCTTTAAACCCTCTGAGTTTCGCATGTCATTGTCATTCTTTTCTCTTTGACAAGGCAAAACGCAGCAGAGCAGCAGGAACAATGCGGAAAAGGGGGGGTGGATGACATGCAGCGGAGGTAAACCTCCAGACATGATCCCACAACATCGGGGACACAGCCAGCTCCGTGGGCTGCCGAGACGCTCAGTACACCCCGACTGAAACACCTTCCTGACTGATTCAGCCGCGGGGCGTTTTAATTATGCTCTCAGCCATCTTAACATTGTCTGAGTGTGTGTGTGTACGGTGTGTGTGTGATGGGGAGCTAGGGTGCATGGGGATGGAGGAAGGGGGGGGTTTCAGAAATAGTGTTGGATTTAAAATAGTCCCTGTTGTCTCCTATTGTCTCTCATGCTTTGATGTTTCTGGTAGTGAGTAGTTAGTAATTAGCACGCCCACACAATTTGGCACATCTTCTCCTCTTTCTCACTCTCTACTTCTTTTTTTCCCCATATTAACAGTCAGCACCCACCTTCCTTCCTTTCTCGCTCTTACATTTTTTTCCATCCTGCCTTAGCTATAGGTCGAGCATTTGCCTCTTTCCCTACTCCCTCACTCCATTTTTTTTAACTCTACAACCTGTTAAAGTTCTTCTCTCCTGTAATTAAAATTAAATGTCCATTTATCTGTATTTTCCTTTTCGTCCCTCCATTTTCTAAACTCTTGCCCTCTCCTTTTTTTTCTCTTTTTTTCCCCTCTCATAATAGCACAGCCGTATGTTCTGCTTGCAGAGAGAAGCATGTAATTTATCAACACATGGGGAAATTACCGCCTATTGTTGTTGGGGAATGAACAGGGGCGGCGGTGTAAAATAGGTTTAAGCACGTAAATGAATCATCAAGCCAAGCCTTCGAACTCTCTTCTCGCTCTGGATTTCTTTCATTCTCCCTCTCTCTCTTCCATTCTCCGCTCTTTTCTCTCTCCCTTTATATGTTTATTTTTCTCCCTCTCTCAGGCCTGATCTCTTTTTCACTTCTCAATTTCATGTAGTGAGCTGCTGCTCTGACCTTTGCAGTCCTTTCTATTGTTGGTGTACGCTGGTGATCCAGGATTTGAAACTTTACCGTACATTCTCTCTAAACAGTGGCCTCAGCTGCAGAGACAGCCAGGCCTGTGTCTCAAACAGCTTTATTTTTCTGGTTTTCAAAAGTATATCTGAATAAATGCTCCAAGTTTCTCTTTTCAACTCGTTCATTCCAGTCACTTCTTCTCTGCTGTTTTTTCCTTTGCTGGAACTCACCACTTCATACTTCACATTTAAAGCCTTTTCCAGCCGTTCTAATGGTATTATCTCCTTTTCTGAAGTGATGCTCCGTGGAAGATTTGAGTACAGCTACAGTTTTTCAACATAATATCTCAATCAGGGCCATGACCAAGAAGGTTCATGTATAGACCTCACCTGATTCAACCCATGTATGGTTACCAGATCTCACCAGCAATTATATCACAGTATGCATCACCAATTAAACACACGAGAACATGTGGGTACACACATCTCAGAGGACCTCAAATGGACATACTACACACACTGCCTCATTAAAAAAGTCTTTCTACAGCTGCACCATTGAGAGTGTCCTCACTCATGGCATCTTGATATAGTACGGTAACAGTTCTGGATGGATAAGAAGGCACTGCAGAGAGCTATAAAAACTGCACAAAAATGTATCAATACACAGCAACCTGCTCTAGAAGACAAATACACCTCCCGCTGCCTGCAGAAAATACACAGCATCCTAAAGGACTCATCCCACCCTGCCCATCAGCTGTTTGAATGTCTGTCCTCAGGCAAACATTACAGGTCTATTAAAACACTACGAGAGTAAAAGAAACAGTTTCCATCCCAAGTCCATTGTCACACTGAACTCTGCTCTGATATAATAATTATAATACATTTTATCATAGAGCGCTTCTAACTATACTCAAAGACGCTGTACAGAATCAAAGACAAATTAAAACTATAAAACTATAGAATAAATGAACACAATCAATAAAAGCAATGTAGAAAAAACAAAACTAAATAGAAAAAAAAATAATAAAAGAGAACAAGCAAACATTAAAAGCGGATTTAAAAAGGTGAGTCTTGAGGAAAAAATAATCAATAACACGTCAAATCTAACATCTTTGTACAATGCTATTTATTTGCAATTTTTATTTGTCTTTCACAAGTGCTAATTTTTATACTTACTGTGGTCCATCTCATTTTTAACATTCTTTGAAGTATATGTTGGTAATTATGTGAATGTCATGTTTGATGAGTGTGTGACAAATGACAAATCTTTCTTTTATGTTTTTATTCTCTTTAAGGCTGTAAACTGAATTTTATTGTGTAGTTTTTACACCATCACAGTAAAGTGATCTTGAATTAGATATCAGTCAAATCAGTTAGTATTTTCATCAGGATACTGATGAAAATACTTTGTCAGTATGTTAACCTGGGAGAAGCTTAAACACTTCAAGTCTTCTGAAGTAAGAAAAAAAGCTGTTTTGAGTATAATTTTTTTTTAAACGGAAGTTACGTATGTAACTACGGTTCTATGAATCCTGGATGACCGCAGGAGGTGGTGCTTCAAGCACTGAATGTCCCCGTCTCGCGCATGCGAAGGTCGAGTGTTTATACCAACAAAGTCACCTGTGACACCTGATGACACTGGTTAACCTATATCTACTGGTGACATCAGAGGATCTGTTCCTGCAGAATCTTCTCGTGAAACCACAAGGATTCTGAGTGACAGAACGCTCTGGCTGTCATTCAGGATTCATAGAACAATAGTTCTTTAACTTTTGTTCTATTTCATCCTTACTGACCGCCAGAGGCAGTGCTTCAAGCACTGGATGACCCATAACAACAAAGTCACGAGGAATGCCAATACATACCTCATTGAGAGGAGTGGGTACATGAAAGTACTTCAGGTCTATTGACGTAAACCACTCCCCTCTGACAACAGTACGCAGAACCTCTGCAGTGCTGAGCATGTGGAACCTCAAAACCTTCAGGAACCTGTTGAGTCCCCTCACGTCGATTATAGGGCGGAGTCTGCCGTCTTTCTTTTCTAACAAGAAAGTAAGTCGAATAGAACCCCCCAGGTGGTGACAGGGGGTCTACTGGCTCGATGGCACCCTTGTCAAGGAGGGCGGACAACTCCTGGTTGAGGGCATGGGCTTTTGACGGGTCGCGTATGATGGTCATCTTGACCCGGCCGAAGGCTGGGGGCCGGCGTCGGGACTGAAGTTTGTACCCTTGGTTTAAGGTGGAAATCACCCAAGGGTCCGTGGTGGAAGCAGTCCAGTAGCTGAACTGTTGCTGGTAAAAACAGCCGACGACCGGCCCCAGGACCTCAGCGACTGGTCCCCCGGCCTCTAGAGGTCTTAGGTTGTCTAGAGGGCAATCGTTCAGGGGCTCGAAAGCCCCGAGCCCCTCGTTGAGCAGGCTGTTGAACTGGTCGCTGAGACCTAAGGTAGCTGTAAAAAAAGAGGGTGGTGGTAATTATATAGTTATAACTATTCAATCACTACAAACCACCTTTTCAGGTTACTTCATACGAGGGTGAGCAGTACTTAATAAACACAAGGTCAAGAGTTGCAGCAGTATATATTTATTGTGCAAGGATGTGAGACAAGATAAAACTCGCCTCTGGCAGTCAGTAAGGATGAAATAGAATGAAATATACACACTTGATATTATATTGTTTTATTCATACATTTATTTGAGGCTTTTAAAATAAATAATTTGCAAGAAGTGCTTTGCTTCATAGACAGAAGCTTAACAACAAACAAAAGTGCAGCAAAGTAAAGGTGATTAGAAGTAATTAGGGAGTACAACTTAACTCTAAAAGTTCAGAAACTCTGGGTAACACAATTGTGAGTATGGTATTAGTACTGCATAATCCCAGCTACCCTGAATGTATTTTCACTGGCTTTTATTCCAGATAATCCTTCATCCTTTTATGCTGGCTATGTTTTTTCTGTCTTCTGTTGTTATTCTTGGGGTATTTTGTGCTTTTTATTATTTAGTAGTGAGAAGAGGTAGAAAACGAAGGAGGGAAAAATCGGGAATGATGAGCAACAAAGCTCCCCAAGCTGAACTCCCTAGCACATCAGATGTTACAGGTCATGATTAGCATCTTAACCCCTGAGTCACGAGAGACCCCTCATGCTGGCTATTATTGGAGATATTATTTAAATACAGTGTTTTTATTTGAGAATCTCGCAGCATCTCGGTATATAGTGCCGCAACAGCACAGAAGCGGACTATACATGCTTGCAGAGAGCGATCAAGTCAGCACAGGACATCATAGGAAGGCCCCTACCTTCACTGCAGGATATCTACCAGCAGAGAGTCTTCAGAAGAGCCCACAACGCTATTAAAGACACCACCCAACCCCAGCAGCACCTCTTCACACTCTGGCAGACAGTGCAAGAGTCTGAAATAAAGGACCTCAAGGTTCAAGGACAGTTTCTACCCTCACACCATAAAGCTGACCCCCCCCAACATAACCGAAGAACTTCATGCACACATATGATCAATATGCAAACCTCATTTGTGTTAATGCACACACTTTGATACTGTTCTTAGCACAGATGTCATAACCTCTACCTCAGTATTAGAAGTGGGAAAGTTACTTTGGAAATGCAATAGGTTACAGATTACTAGTTAACCTATTTAAAATGTAATAAATAATGTAACAATTTCTTAATTACTTAATCAAGGTCATCTTTTCTAATTTTCTTATTAATGTATTCAGCTGTTAGGGTAAGTTTACCCATTAAGCACCAAAATCTAAAATTAATATAAAATAAAGATATTTGATGAAAAAAGTCAAAAGTCTGGCATGGGCTTAATTGTCACTGTGACACAATTTAAACCCATGTGTGCTCCAAATAAGCCCGCATCATGATTTATTTACAACAAATAAAAAAATATTATTATTATTGTTATAATATATGTATTCAGTAACATGTTAAAGGTTTGACATCAGATGTAACCTCCTTTGTAATCATTAACATTTTCATCAGTAACTGTCATTTAATGACAGATTTTTTGTCAGTAACTGTAACGGATTACACTTATATTTATTTTGTAATTAAATGATGTACATGTAACTACAGTAGTTACTCCCCAACACTGCTCAGTATGTACAGATGGATATGTATGTGTGTGTCTGTATATTTTCCAAAAAACACTTTGTTTTAATTAAACTTAATTTCTAATACATTTTAAATAGAGTAATAGAGTAGTAACTGGGTAAAGAATTTTCAATTTCAAAAGCAAGAATTTCATTGCATTGATAACTTGTTTATTACTATATATGACAATAAAGCCTTTGAATTGGCAAAGCATTCGCTACAAGATTAAAACATAATGTAACATTCTTCTTTAACATTTTCTTCCTTTTGTTCATTCTGCATGTGTGCCGCAGCCTCTGGGGGCTATTTAAAATTAAATGTAAATTGAAATGTGCCTCAGAGAAATAAAACACTTACATGCCACATCCTGCAAGAGCTGGAGATACTTTTGAAATTAAAGAACAGCAGTTACAGTAGGGGGACCACTAAAATTAGTCTATTTCACAAGCAACATCAATGTTTAATCATCGCTCACTTTCATATTGTGAGTGTTTCTTTGTGTCTTTATATACCTCAGATAAGCAGAGAGAGAAAAAAAGCGAAGGACATAATCTATATTTCGGTTTCTGTCTATTCCTCTCCAGCAAGTGTATCTATTTTAGAACAATACTTGTCAGCTGGTCTGTGACATAAAGACAGTACATTCCTACAATCTCTGTCTTTTTTTTTGCCTCCAGCTCACTCCACGCTCTCTGTCTCCCTCTTTACCTCTCACACCCCCCCTCCCCTTCTCTTTTGATAGCTCCCAGGAATGATCTTTATCAGGCCAGACAGAATTGAAACTTCACAGTTAGTCTTTCTTTAATCTCCTCAAACCCCTCTGCCATCTCTGAGATTACTGAAGTGGTGTGTACGTGTGTGTGTGTGTGTGTGTGTGTGTGTGTGTGTGTGTGTGTGTGTGTGTGTGTGTGTGTGTGTGTGTGTGTGTGTGTGTGTGTGTGTGAGAGAGAGAGAGGGGCGGGGGGGCAGAGAGAGAGAGCAATCGCAGATCTACACATGTGTCCGGTCAACAATAAATAACATTATTTATGTTAATGCTCAGTTATAAAGTTAAAACAGCTCTTTCCATCAAGTTTTCAGTCATTTAAAGGCTCCAACTAATTATTAAACCACTAGAATGTCCATAATAATAATAATGATGATAATGAGAAGAAGAAGAAGAACTTTATCTTCATAGCACCTTTCATACAGGAAATGCAGGTCAAAGTGCGTCACAACAAAATAAATTAGCTTAATAAGCTTTTCAAACTAAAAGGGCCTAAAAGGAGCATAAAACAATCTTAAAAAAGAACAAAGAGAGAGAATAAAAAAACCATTAATGTACAATAAGATGGAAAATAAAAATAGTATTGCCAATCCTCAAAGTAGCTAAAAATAAAATAAATAGAATATATGAAATCAAGTAAACATTCACGTACAACATTTTAAAAGAAGTTCATACATTATTTGCATATCATATCGATTATCAATACAAAATATAAGAATAAATGGATCTGTAATGTAGTGTAATGAAAATGTATTAGTTAATCGACAAACACAGAACCTGCTATTGTAATAACAGATACACATTCAAATTATTTCAATATTCTCTTTTAAAACTAATTTATTTTTTGTTGAATCGCAGAATACAATAACTTAACAAAAACATAACCAATATGTGTTTTGATGCATATTACAGAAATGTTTTGGATACATATAAAATACATATACCCCAGAATGGCCAAAATAGTCAATCTAACAATCTATCTGCAAACTTTTGAATTACTAGTGTTCCCATTATAACTGTAAAAGCCTGTACTTGGATCAATGAATAACTCCTCCCAAACCAAACTGTGAATTGATGGAGAATATGAAAATGTGCTAAACTGCAGGAAAACAAACCAATTTATAAAGTAATATTTGTTTTAGTGAGGAAAAAATATGCTGTAAAATTATTTTTCACAGTTAACACACAACAAATTGATTTAGTGAGCAATATTTGTTTTAATGAGCCAAAATATCATGTTGTAAAATCATACTGAAAATACCATGCTGTGAAATTATAATGAAAATAGCATGCTGTAAAATCATGACTTGCAGTCAACACAAGAGGAACCAATTGAGAAAGCAATATGTGTTTTAGTGAGGCAAAAATATGCTGTAAAATCATAATGACAGTATTCTCCAAATTAGCTCACTTGAATAAGACATTGGGTTGATTTTGGGGGTAAAATCTGCACGTCAATATCACTGACGCATAAGATCATAAGAATAGTTTCCGGTGGGGGTTGGACTCCGCCAGGGCTGCCCTTTGTCACCGATCCTGTAATAATCCTCATAATTTTTATGGACAGGATTTCTAGGCGCAGCCAGGGCGTTGAGGGGTTCCGGTTTGGTGACCTCAGGATTGGGTCACTGCTTTTTGCAGATGATGTGGTCCTGTTGGCTTCATCAGACCGTGACCTCCAACTCTCACTGGATCGGTTCGCCGCCGAGTGTGAAGCGGCCGGGATGAGAATCAGCACCTCCAAATCCGAGTCCATGGTCCTCAGCCGGAAAAGGGTGGAGTGCACCCTCCGGGTCGGGGATGAGATCCTGCCCCAAGTGGAGGAGTTCAAGTACCTCGGGATCTTGTTCACGAGTGAGGGAAGGATGGAGCGGGAGATCGACAGGCGGATCGGTGCGGCGTCTGCAGTAATGCGGACTCTGCACAGATCCGTCGTGGTGAAGAGGGAGCTGAGCCGAAAGGCGAAGTTCTCGATTTACCAGTCGATCTTCGTTCCTACCCTCACCTATGGTCATGAGCTTTGGGTAGTGACCGAAAGAACGAGATCGCGGCTTCAGAACCCCCACAGCTTCTGGACTTCCAGACTGTTGCTAGATGTTGATCAGCACTAATTAAATAGGGAGGCTGTGATGTGTCGGTGTGGAGTTGTTCAAAGCCACCTTTGACAATGCTGAGCTGATGCACAATGTGACTAATTACATTTTGTAGTGAGTGATTAGTAAGGTAATGTAATGACTTTCCAATCTGTAATAATTAGAGGTGAGTGATTACACCATTATCCGTATCTGTTCAACCAATTAAATTAGCTGTATATGTACTCAGAATAGGCGGGGCTTAACTTTAAGGTTGTGGGATATAACCAGAAGTTGGTATTTTAAAACACAATGGATTGATCAGAAGTTACCATGTTTGTTTATTAGGAAACTTTTTACAGAACAGTGTCAGAATTGAGCTTCAGATCAATGTTTTTGATTACAAGAGGAAAATAACTTTTGCATTTTATAGTTATATGTTTTATCATTTGAATGAATAACTTCAGTGATACACACAACATAAGACATGTAGTAAAGCCTTAAATTGTTATATTTATACTATTATGTATATGTATGAGCTATAATGGAAAAAAGGTATCAGGCATTCAGTGCTTAACTGGCTATATTTAAAAAAAAACACCTGTGTGTGTGTGTGTGTGTGTGTGTGTGTGTGTGTGTGTGTGTGTGTGTGTGTGTGTGTGTGTGTGTGTGTGTGTGTGTGAGAGTGCACGCATCTCTTTCTATCTCTGAGAGAACCAACTTCTGCTGAAAACCAGCATTGTGAGGACATTTATGTGTTGTGAGGACATTTTTGGCGGTCCTCACAATCTGATGGTTAAGACTTGGTTTTCGGTTTAGAATTGGTTTTAGGTTCAATTTAGCGTAGTCTTGGGACTGTCCCTGTGACTGTCCCTGTGAATAACCCCTGTGGACAGAGCAGCTTTGCCAGATTGTGTTGTGTGGAGCAGCAGCAGTGAACTTTGCTTACACTCTGTGGAGGGGAGGATCTCTGTTTGTGGCTGGCCTGTTATGGAACAATGTGGTCAAAGCTACCCAGTGAAGAAATTCCTTCATCATGATTATGGTTACATTTTACTCTGATTATTCTTGTACATTTTCCATCCCAGATAGTCATTTCATCTGAGTATTTGGTTCAACCCTAACAACAACCCTAACAATCACTGATTACATATTTCAAATTATTAGCCAAATATAGCCCAGATAAAGGTGTCAAACTTGCTTGAAGGGTGTAAGAAGATTTCATGCTGATGCAATGTGATGATTGGAAACAACAGCTGTCAATCACCCATAAACAGACTACTTGAAATTAGATTTTCCTGAAGCAATTTCTTGTTGGACCTTGCCAACAATCCACAAAGTAAAACTGTAGTCTGGTGTTGTGAGAGAAAGCATTGCTGTTTGCCAGGAAAAAAATGTGCAGAACAATATTTCCTGTACAGTGCAGTTGTGAAAGGTCATTTAAAAAAGCTGTTAACTTTGAGTCCCAGAATTCACACCGAAAGCTAAAGTTAAAAGTTGGAAAGAGTTGCTAGTGGTAGAAACTTTTTAAATATACTTTGGATCAGAATCCCACTGAGGTCAAAGAACGGCTGTTTAATGAAGTCTATCAAAGCCTGCCAGCCTGCCTGAGAGGTGTGTAGTTATACTTTGCTGCATGGTCAAGGCTTAAGTCGCTATTCTGTACAACATACCTTGGCAAATGTGTGTAAACAATTGTTTAGATCCTGGCATTTTTTAATTGGATCCTGGTATTTCATATCCACTAAGATAAATATCTACTGCAGTTCAGCTGTGACTCAGGTAGGACGAAGAGTAAGATAGTAGCCTACAGAAGTAAATGTGGATGATGAGGTTTGAATCCCCATCAATCAGACCAATGTATTATAATATGTATTAATACTAAAGAATCATTGATTAATTATCTGGTGGTATCCTTAAACAGTACAGTACGTTTTTCAATCTGCCATAGTGTGAAGTGTCCTTTAGCGCACACGCACACACACACACACACACACACACACACACACACACACACACACACACACACACACACACACACACACACACACAATATACATGTAATGGATAATTGCAAAATATGGAATCATGTTAAGGTAAATGAACCAGAGGCCTTAACAACTTCACTTCTTCATTTTCAGTAATAAGTTTAAATATCAACCGTCAACTTAATAATTGCTGTAATATTTCAGGAGTGACTCATCAGATAATATGATTCCAGTAATCCTGTTTCAGGTAACCTGGTGTTGCATGACCACCTACACAATAACACAGTGATAAAGCAGACAGTAAATCTGAAAGCAATCATTAGTTTTACGTGGTATTTAATCAAGAAGCTGTAATTGTATTAAAAGAGGGATCAAAATTGATGCAGAACAACAACCAGAAATATCGTCTTTTTTTACTCAGTACATTTTTCTAAAACGTAGCACCTATTACCCAGTTTGCAATTTTTGAACAATTCGCTCATACATTAGTAGCTAATATAGCCTGGAGATTTTGGCTATGAGCAGCTGTGTTCAGGTACCCTCACTTCTTTCCAACGCCACACCCCCAACTTTCTTCAATTTTAAAAGTCGTAGTCTTCAGCTCCAACAGACGCTGACTCAAATGACATCACTTAAGGCTCAAATTTCACACAACAAAAGGGTTTAGAGGCCTACAACTTGTTTCACATATGCAGTAGTACTTAAAATCAGTGGAGTTAACTGACACAATGTGCAGTCAATGGTTGCAATAGGCCGCACTTTTTTACAATTAGTGGCTGTTTTGTACGACAATATATAGATACCAGCAAAAGGCAGAAGAGTAGAAAAAAAATCAATGTTGACAATGTTTAATGAGGAAAGAAATGCATTGAACTTGTCTGTTCGGTCAAAAGAAAGCAGACTGTGTTTTGGTGAGCATGACCAAAACACAAAATGTCATCAGCCTCTAGGGGCAGTATTGAGTGCACTGGTGTCAAGCAGTATACCTGTCAGGGAGCAAGGAAAAAAACCCTTGTTTGTGTTGACATTAACAGAAGCATCACCTGTCAGCCACTAACAAGATTGAGGAAAAAATATGATAGTCAGGTAGAGACAGAGACTGTTCCCTACCACCCTGTAAGTTTATACTGTCAACTTTCTCCCTTCAGTACATTTCCTGAGAGCCTGCATTATTGAAATGTCCACTAAAACTAAGTGTGAAAGCAGAGAACCCAGTATGAAAAGCCGTGGTTAACCACAGGAACGGTTGGGGGTTGGAGTGTGACGGAGCTAAGTGGCACCACATTAGCATCCAGCTGTAGCAAACATATACAGCAGAGTCTCATGCATTGACCGTGAGACTTGCGCAATTGAGACTCTTCACTTGCTGTCATGCCACATGCCCTCCTACCCCCCCTTAAATGTCATTCCAAGCTGAAGTTAAAATTCGGCAGCCCTGTATATAGTATATTGGGATGTGATCTCCTCCACTGCATCCATTGTGCTGTTAAAAAACTTAAAATCAGGACTCCAGACTTAATGTTTAATACTTGGGCTTGGGACTTTAAGACTGTTACTTCAGGGCTAACACCTCAACTAATGCCACGAAGATGATAATAGCACTGTACAGACCTTAAGATGTCGCTTGTTCTTTGAGAAGAGTAGCATTAAAGATGTATCATAAGAGCTGGATATCGGACCAAAAATGGCACCCATTCAGTCCAATAAGAATTGCTCGGCTGGCGTGGTTTGCTTCCAAGTTACCACTGAATATGCGCAGTATTTTAGGGTTAGGGTTAGGGTAAGGGTTAGCAAGTGACAACTGGGAAAAATCTGCTGAGTAGCTGAGCAGTGGCACCCTATCCAGCTCTTATAATACATCCATGAGTAGCACAGGCAAACTGTTTTCACCCATGTGTGCTTAGCTAATTGTTAATGTAATGCAAATGCACAGGTAGACACACATGTTTAACCTCTAAAACACATAATCACTCTAACACGGGCCCGCAGGCCTTCTTCATGCGTATTTAAAAATGTTAAAAGTGTGAGAGACTAAGAGAAAAGACAGAGCTGACCTCAGAATAAGCAGATTTTGTAATTTCACGTGGCTCACTGAATGACTCTGTGTCCTTGTGTGTAAATGAGGGGGTGATGAATTCATTTATTTCAGCCGTCAGTGACAACTGGCTGGTGGGAGGGAAATTAAAACCTCCTGCATCAGGTAAACACAGAATGTGTTTCTCTGTGTGTCTGTCTCTCTTTGCGTGTTATGCGTTTGTGTTTGTATGCCCCAGAAAAATTATCCCCACCCCCCAATCCTCCAACCCCACCTGCCTCCCAAACTGATTAAAACGAGCAGAAGTAATTAGCATTTTGGGTGGCAAAACAATAATTTCACAACACGCACCGCACAGAAATACAAACATAAATCTTCAGTGCTTAGGAGAATATTACATTGGGCTTAATAACTGAGGGAGAGATAAAAAAGAATTAACATTTTAAAAAGTAATTATGCAAAGGTAATAAGTATATTTTTCCATGTTTGACTTCATTTGTTCCACTTAAGTCACATTTTGAGAAGTTGATTTTATTTTTTTATATTAGTAACTGTGCAGGAACATATTGATTTATTTAGATGAGTTTTATTTTGTTGTTTTGAGCATTTGTTGCTCTGGCACTTACATTTTCATTGTTAGAAGGTAAAAAGTGAAATGAAAAAGTAATACACTTTGTAATATCATCCAAAACTGTTACCCCATTAACTTTATATGAAACGTTGTATTTTACTCACTAGTCTAAAGACAGTGATACATTACTCATTGGATAAATCTTTGTAATACTCAGCCCAGATCTGTCAAAGGGGGCCAATAACCACATCTACAGAAAAAGAGACATTAGACATTATATATTTAAAAGCAGGTATTAGCAGACATACTCCTGCTGACACAAAGCACTCAAATATTTCAGTCCTCACTGTGAGTCCTAATACCAATCCTGCAAACTGTTATGTAACAGAGCACTACTGGCATTAGTAACTGTAATCCATTTTCAAAATGTAAAAATGACAATCCCCTACTTACTTCTTTTTACTGATAAAAGTACTGATAATAGGAAAAAATAGGATAAAATAGGATTAGTAAGTAGTATTAACCCTGTATCACCAAGCATCAGTGTTAGAGCAGCATGTTACTGTTGTAGCTGCTGGAGGTGGAGCTAGTTTACACTACTTTATATACAGTTAGCTAGTTTAGTCCAATGGTTCCCAAGCTAGGGGTGGGGCCCCTCCAAAGGGTCAGCAGATAAATGTGAGGGGTGGTGGGATGATTAATGGGAGAGGAAAGAAGAAAAAACTAAGTTCTGATACACAAATGTGTTTTCAGTTTTTGGACTTTGTCTCTAATCTTTGATTTTTGCTGAAATATTGGATCCTTTGAACATTTATTGAAATGAAACCATGTGAGAAGTTTAGAGGGAAAAATCACTATTTGGTGGAGCTGTTAACAACTCATAGACATCTGAAATGTGACCTTGACTACACACTGCTTTTTGTAAGAAGTCAAAATACAAAAAGGTTGGAAACCACTGGTTTAATCATTAACACTGTGTTGTATTTTAAAAGCTTGTTATATTATCCATTGTGTCAAATCTTTATCTAAACAGTAACTTAAGCTGTCAGATAAATGTAGTGGGGTAGAAAGTACAATATTTCCCTCTGAAATGTAGGAAATAGTCAAGTAAGTACCTCAAAATTGCACTTAAGTATGGTACTTAGTTACTTTTCACCACTGATTGTCCACTACTGTCTAATAAAATCCAACAATCCAGTCTAAAATAATCATACATACATGTATATATTCATCATGCTGCACTCTGAGGATTTGACACCCCACCCTGCACTTGTTAGCATAAAACTTAGTTTGACTCTGGTTCACACAGCTCTAATCTCTCTACATGTGATAAAGAGGCCTGTTCGCTAATGCATTTGAATATGGCCACTTGACTGCCTCTGCATTTGCAGTTAAAATCAGCAGGCCAGTGTCCAGCTACCTTTCTCTACCATTCCAAAACATCTCCAAACATTTCAACACCACTTTACACCACAAAAAAACACCTCCAACAAACACAATTTATAGACTTCTTTTGGTGTAAAAGGTTGTTTGTGTCCGTTTATTTCCCACTGCTTTTATTTTACAATGGTTTTATGAGATGGTTCCACTTTGTAGGGGACATTATATTCTTCTGTGAATCACTTTAGTTTAATATGTTAACAAATGTATTGCTCTGAACTAAACTATTTAATGTGTTTAATCAATTTGTCCACACAGAGCAGACTAATCTAGCAGCATATTGTGATTGGATGTGGCTATTTTACTCCATCTGAATTTTAATTGGGGAGAGAACTGAAGCAGAACATTCATGAACTCATCTGCCATCTCATTTCAGTGTACAAATATTGCCAGCACTTATATAGTGTACATACCATCAGGTCCCATAATATATAAGTGCTGACACTTTGAAAATAATTTCTTTACATCCCGAAAATGTGATCATTCTTCAGATTAAGTTTGATGAAGCATTAACTCACACATGGCCTGGAAGAACATTACTTATTTCTAAACTTTGCCAAGATATCAACTAAAAAGCATAAGAAATATTGATTAGTGCAGCTTTAAAGCGTTTTCACAGAATATTATGAGAATTGAATAATGATTAGTTTCTTTGCCTGGTGGATCTCTCTAACATTTTAGAGTGCCATTACCTTATTAATAGCATTTTAACTTAAACAAAAAAATGTGTAAAAATGTAACAAAGGTAAGGGTAGCTTCAATATAGATTTTTTTAGCCATCCTACTTCATCATTTTGGTTTTAAGGGTCATCTACAGCAAATATTCACATTTGAGAAGAGAGAACTGAGGTTTTGGCATCCATACATTTTCTGCTGCTTATCAGGGGTTGGGTCGCCGTGGCATTAGGCTGAGCAATGAAACCAAGACATCCTTCTCCACAGCAACACTCATCAGCTCCTCCTGGGGGATCCCCAGGTGTTCCCAGGTCCCTGCTGGACATGCCTGGAACATCTCTAAAGGGAGGCATCCAGGAGTCATCCTGATCAGGTGCCCATACCACCTAAGATGCCTCCTTTTAATGCGAGGAAGCAGCAGCTCTACAACTAGCCTCCCCTGAATGTCCAAACACCTCACCCTCTCTCTAAGGTTGAGACCAGACATTCTAATTTTTGGCATTTTTTGCTTTAAAAATTGTTAAAGTATCACAATCAGACTAGTTGCTGATCATTTTTTCTGTAGTTTGACTAATCAGCGAATCAACTCATTGTTTCAGCTTTCATGTTAATGAAAACTTAACAGCAGCTCAGCTAAATTTACTACCAAATAATGGTAAAATTGACCACTAGGTTAAGCCTCAATAATAAAACTGTCAAGATGGTGGAGAGCTTCAATCATCTCAGACTAATTCTGAGCAACATATCATTGACATCAACAAACGCTGCCAACGGCAAACTTTAAGCACTTTCTGTTGACCTCCACTTTCTGCTGCTGCTCTGTAAAAAGATAATCTAACCCAATCTCCTCTACTGTTCTCCCTGTTTCTTCACCATGTTAAATGCCTCCAATTGGCCCAAACTCACATGCATCGCACAAAATGCCTCCAAAATTATCTAAAATGCTGTAAACTTACACATCCATAAACACAAAACCCCCCAAAAACAAATCAATAAGTGATTTAAGTGCATCAAGAAGTCAGCGGCAAGAAGTCACATCCTTTTAGATTCGTAGTGACAATTCCACAGTGTTTTAAAATGAGAATCTTTCTTAAGCTCCCAATGGATTTACTTCAGTTGAAAAGCAAATAGGAAGGAAGGGTTGGAAGGGTTTTCCTTAGTGGCTCGTGATGAGGTGAGGGTACATCTCCCACTGAGCCATGCTGGAAATGAGAAGTATGTTTCATCATCTGGTCTACCCAACAGGAGCTGAAATAGAATAATTAAATAGGTCCACCTTGACCAACCAAGGCGTTAAAATGTGGCTTACACGTGGATGTATTTCTGATATTCCAATAATATTCAACAAAATCACAGCTTCCTGCATTGTGACTGTTGATCTTTTGATAATTGAATTACATTTTTCTGTACTATTTGCAGACCTTTCCTTTTTACTAATGAAGAACTCCAGTGGAGCTCTGATTCAGGGTCCAGGTACTCCTGTATCTACTTTAATTGATTTTTTGTATCCACCACCTATCAAACTGATGTTTTGTGGATGTGGACATGACTTCTCTGTTTCATAACATTTTGTCCATCTCATCATCTCCTCCTGAAGGTGATTTCCCCCCTAGCACATCACTGCCATCAATGTTATCTTTGTCAGATAATGTTTTTTTTTTCTTATTGACAGAGTTTAAATGGTGTCCTGGAGGTGGTGGCAGCTTGCTACTAGTATATCTTTACCAACTCCCCATATAAAATACAATTCTACTCTTTCTTTATAGTAAAATTGCATTCATATATCTATATCAGCTGTCTTTTGGAGTCAGTTGTATTTTTCTTACTTTGTATCAGCACTTGTTTTTCTTTCTCTTCACTTCAATTTTTTGATTGTTATGCACCACAACACAGAGGCAAATTCCTTGTTGTATGAGCAAACCGACTCGGCAGTAGACCTGATTTTGATGCACCTTGTGGGTTAGAGAATGCTGTCTGGTAGAGGAACACTTGTTCCCTGAGTTTATCCATAAAAAACAGCAGTTCTCCCCAGACTGGGAGCTGTTTTTCAGAGCTACGTGAGCTGCTTATGTTGTCTGAGAGGAAGCACTGCCTTAACATCTATAGACAGGACAGAAATGAAAACGTGTGCAATTAATGCCATGAATTAAAAGAACAGATTGAAAAACGATTGACTTACCTCTGCTGAGCAACAAAGATAAAGTAATTACAAGTGCCGTCAAATAAATTACACAAATCTATGTATGTTTTTTGCAGTAGTACAACACCCCGAATGCTGCCTTGACACTAGGGCTGGGTATCATTTAAAAAAAATTACGAGACCAGTACCAATCCAAGTACCCTTCAAGTGATACCAACTGAGTACTTCATTCCATACCCATTCCACATTTTGCTCTCACACGTGCTTTTATCCGTTGTATCATGTGTGTAGTGGAGCCAAACTCACCATGACTTCACCACCACAGACGGGCTGTAGCTGCTGTGGCAGTGGGCCATTCACATGTCACATTGAATCGAACAATGCTTGCGTTGATTGACTTTGAGCAAGTCCATACAAATAGTCATATTTTCTAGCTCTGAGTGCAAAAGTGATTGATTGCAGGTATCGTTTGACAGAAGATGTTTCGATACTACTTGGTATTTATTTATTTCGGTCGATACCTTAAAGGTATAATGTACCAGTACCCAGCCCTACTTGCCACGCAGGTGATCATTATCACAAGCTCAGTCTGTGTTGTGATAAATGTTAATGACTGTTAAGGGCATTTGATATGCTTCAATTCACTATAGAGAGATCTGTTAGTCACCAGTTAGAGAACAGCCAACACATTTACACCTAAATGACAGGTTTTATAAACACAAAGCAAACCTGTGGGTGTGTGTACCTGTGGCTGAAAGGAATGTGTGAATTACCTGTGCAATTATGTGTCTGCTAGTCGTTAAACACTCAGCACTGCAAGGTTTTAAAAAAAGGCAAAATACATCTGATAATGAGGCTTCATGCTTATTCCTGCACATTTAAATAAGATTCAGCAGATGCACTGGTGCTGCTAAAGAAATACAGAGAGAAAAGTTTTGTCTTGTAATGAGCCAGCACGATTTCTGTGTGTTTGTTAGGCTAAGATTCTCTTGCACTGTGACATACTGTTAAACCACTGCAGCAATTGTTACCTTTAAAGGATCTTCATCATTTAAAGCCAGATGAGATGAGCCAGTAGAAGAGAGAGAAAGAGATGACAAGTCATATAAAACCAAAGGTCTTCAAATAAGGGACAGTTACAATGTGTATTTGATTGTCTGTATGTGTGTTTGTATGTCTCTTTGCATTCATGTGCGTGTCCTACCACAAAATCTAGTTAAGCTGAAGGTATGAAAATGATCAATCTGTTGGCATGGACACAACATCCTGTTGCCACCTGAGTCCAATTCTTATGTAACTACCCTCAACCTTCACTATCACCTCTGCAGTATCCACACACACATACAGAAAGACACATATTCACTCTGCCTAGTAGAGTTGTAAAATCAGAAAATGTGTAATTTAACCACACTGAACAACTACGAAAAATGAATGTAGTTTATAGGTTTTGCATGTGAAACAAGCCAAAATAGTGGAAATTCCAATTAAAGCCTGGAAAACAGGTAGATTTAATTTTCTTTTTCACTCAGAAAATGAAGAAGCTAAAGTCTTTATGTGGGAGGTAAAAATTTGGCATTTGAAGTCAGTGTATGTGTGTGTGTGTGTGTGTGTGTGTGTGTGTGTGTGTGTGTGTGTGTGTGTTCCTTGCATGCATGTGTGTGGGCGGGCTGGCATGATACTGTGCACGCAGCAGTGTGTTACGAGGGCAAACAGCCTCAGCGTAGTGAAGATCTTTTTTGTAAAATATGCAAAATCTTGTACATATTCCAAAAATCTTTGTTCACTAATTTCTTGGGTTGGGGGAAGGCACAGTGATACATTAGAAAATAAAACATTGGCTTTTCTTTCCTGGAATTGAAAGTAAAAGCAGCCAGAAAATGTACAGGCCAGCCACATAATGAATGTCTGTGTAAGTTTCTTCCAATAAATCTGTTGAATTCTGTAAAGTCTGATGAAAAATGGAAAAAGCACGTAGTTTGTTGTATGTTTGTTGGTATGAAGTGTCATAAGATGTTCAATGAAACGATTCCTCTCAAATTATCTTGTCTTTCTGTCAAAGCTGGCTGCTCAATTACAGTGAATCCATTACTTTCCTTTAGGGCCCTTCAGGGACAACGTCAAATCCATATGATTAACTTGAATACTAGCTAAATTTAATCTTGAGAAGAAAAAAATGGTCCTTGAGGCACCTTAAACAGGTGCCCAAAATGGCAATTACAGTGTCTCTTTACAATGCAAACTATTTATATGTATCATGATATGTATCACAGGATATAATTAGTGACTTAATATAATATAATAATATTTGGTTTGAAACTTAATGTTATGTATGGGTGTTTGGGGCCGATACCGATATTAGGAAGTGAAAAAATTCCGATATAGATATATTGGCCGATAATATTATATACAGAATATATAGATAAATACATGATCTCTTAAATGTAATGAAGGTATGATATTTTACAGTTTAACAATAAACATTATTGTATAAAATGACCTTAGTGCACCAAAACAGTAAACTTCTCTGGAGCTTAAAAAAAAACCCCAAAACTATGACATTTTAATTTAGAAAAAGGGTCAAATATACCGATGCCGATAATATCGCCTGACTCTACTTTGAGATAAAAGTCCTTTTGGGCCCACTTCGTTCCTAGTAATCAAGACCTGACTGGATTAGGACTGGGCCTTTCTGATTGGTTCTCTTAAAAATAAAGTAAAATAATAATAGTGTGTTGACATTCTCCCCTACATTGGAGTTTCTGTTAAAAAATACAAAAGAGTACTTAGAATATCATAAAAGATGTGTCACCTGCAAAGAACCATAATGGTAAAGTGGGTCAACAGTTGAGTGACACCTTTGGCACTTTTTGCCACACAGAGTCACACCATTCCACGTTGATTTGGGTTTCAATCACCAGTTCAACCACCACTGAGTTGTGCCGTGTTGTCATGCCCGGAATATCTGGAGTCAGCCCAAAGCGCAACCGATCAAGTTGTGGTGACATCTTGTTGGTAGGGCCAACTGTGGCCAACCCATTACATCCCCCTTTCTCAAGCTGTTTGGGAGACTCAGCTCATGTCTGAACTGAAGCTTCTTTGTGTTCAGCTCTCAGTCCTTTTGTAGCTTCTAATTGAAACTCTATGGTTTGAAGTTTCGTTTCTCACCTGTGTTTATGTTCGTACATTCAGATATATGCTTTGGTTTACCATCACCTGTTTGATTTCAGCCGTATCTGAGCTGTTAAGTTACTGCTGATGCAAACACTTCCTGCTGCTGCTTCATAACAAAAGCTTTCTACTCACAAACTACCAGAAGGCTTTTATTGAGAAGAATTTTTCGGAAATTAAAGGTGTTTATCACTGTGTTAGCGGAGCTCGGTTAACTGTACTGTTGGTAGTTTTGGTTTAAGTTACTATTCATGAAGACCCAACATTTCCTGGTTTTGCTGCTTCATATTAAAAAGCTGTTGAATAAAAAAACAGCATAACGGGTGAATTTTATTATGAATAGTTTATTGGAAATGACATTTATCCACCATTTTATAGCCGCTTCTTTGACCATGGATGTATACTTCCTGCTGCTTTCAAACATCATTAACTAAAGACACATCGTGCGGGTAGCCACTGTTGTAATGGAGATGCAAATCCCTGCCGTGCTTGGCTGAAATGTCAATTCATGCCAAGCCGGCACGTGTGTGAGTGGAAAAGGCCTACTTGTCATGCATCCATAAGCCCCACAGTGATCATCTTTGGGAAGTGCTGAGCAAAAAATACCATCACGAGTTCTGAGGACAAAAAAAGGATCTTTTTAGAGATCATATCATCAAGCAGATTAATTAGTACATTAATTAGTACTTTGATGTCTCTTGGATGTTCTAATATTAAAGGGGCAAAAAAAAAAGAGTGTGTTCAAAATTGATGTAGCTGTGGCCGAGATATCTTGACTTTTTGTTCCTCAAGCTCCAAACTCCCTGGGTTCTACATTGCCCATAATGCAGTCCGATAGCATCTTTCATTACACCTGCCCTGCCTCCACATGCCCAATTTTCAATTTATAGTCCCCAAGCCCAGGCAGACATATGACATCATCAGGATCATTTCCTGTGACTTGTCAAATCTCCTCCAGCGCCACAATAGACGTTATACAGCTGTTTTCACAAGCTGACTAGTAGTACACCTCTTGACTTTAAAGTGACAAGACCTGACAAACAACATGTACATCTTGGCAAATATTTATGGCTGACAAAAGTATTTTAGTACAATAAACAGCTCAACCTTTATCTAAATTTGGCAGCCTTTTCTTCTTGTAAAGAGAGAGATAAAGGAAACAAACATCAGAAGCCATCTTCCTTTCAAGAACATATTATAAGGATGTTTTGCAGCTCAGTAATAACAGCTATGCACACAAAACCACAGCAAATGCTAGCAAACTATTTATCTGTTTTTCATGAAGCAAAAATCTGTAGGGTTATGAAAGATACACCAGATTTCATTGATATAGGACACACCAGATGAAGACTCCTACACTTTCCTCATTGGCATGAATCAGTGATGACAATTTCATTATGCCATTCAATTTTGCATATATTTGAGTCAGATTTGGGCTATGTGATAGACTGGTGAACTAGGCCAGAGTGTGCCCTGCCTCTCGCCCAATACATGCTGGGATACGCTCCAGGCCACCGCCAACCTGAACAGAATAATGAGAACAGAGACTGGCTTGATGGATGGATTGACTCATATCTGTTCAGTTGGTTACAATTTCCTTAAAATCTTAACACTGTTATGTAGATGGTTGGGTTAGATGTAAGGACATGTGGCCACTGGTAGATAACGTGCTGTTTTGAGATATGCAGTCTTTTGAATGTCAGTCATTTTACAGCTTCTCCCTCAAGTGCTCCATCTCAGCTCCACCTTTTCCTCTCTTTATCTATGCCTATTTTCAATCTGATCTAGTACAGACCTTTTAGCTTCCTTACTTCATGCATGGGTTGGACCAGTCACACTGAAGCCAGCAACTGAAGGCACTGTAAAAGAGTATAAGGGTGAAAAACTAGGGCAACTTGCCAGTCACCATCTCTGAAAGGAAATACTTGCACAGGAGAGTAGGAGGTGGAGAGACTGACTTTTGCTGCTTTTTCTCCAAATTGCTTATTTAATTCACAGCTGTGACACTGGCTCAGGACTTCCGATGGCAATTTGGAACCTGCCTTTAAAAAACCCATAGATGTGTGTGAAACACTCCCTCACATTCCTTCATTCACTTTTCACCACATAATAAACACCTGCAGTCTATTTAATATTTTACACCTTTCTGAATCATCATTTTGCGTCATCACTGACTTAATCGCTGCATAACTGTAATTTACACATCCATCAAATGCATGGAATGATGAATCTAAGTATTGAGGGTGTCATATGCTGTACAGACGTAAAACCCTATGAAGAAAAGTTGTGATTTGTGATATTGGGCTATAAAATAAAATTGGCTTAACTTGACTTTAATCTCCATGGTGTTCATTTTTAGGGCACTATAGTGCAATAGATATAGTACTCAATAAAATTTGTGGAGGGTAATATAGTGCACTAGGGTAGCACATAAGGAGTAACACAGCCCATGAACGCTTTAGATTAAACAATCATATGTAACTCTCTATTAAATGTAATCATTTTACTAAAAAAGGAAAAAATATGGCTAATTAATTTTGAAAATTAGGTCCACATTTCCTATGTTATACAAATCTTGATATATATATTTTGTTTAATCTGCCTTTAAATTATATCTACATGTTATTTCTAGAAACTTACTCCACTCAGACCTGTTTTTTTGTGGAAAACAGACAACTCTTTCTGGTTTGTGCCCAAAGAAATACCACATTTTGTGCCAAATTACCTGTTTTAAAGCAATAGTTCAACATTATGACTTAGAACTAGATTAGATGATTGATACCATACTGTCTGTACAAAAAAAGAACTGTCTAAGAGGTAACGATTCAAATTGAATGGTAAATGGATGCATTTGTATATCACCTTTCTAGTAGTCCAACCACTCAAAGCACTTTTACACTACAAGCCACAATTACCCATTCACACACACATTCATAAGGTGATGGCAGGCTGCCATAAAAGGTTTCTGTTCATCAGGAGGAATTAATCATTCACACACACATTCACACACTGATAGCACAGCCTTTGTGAACAAATTGGGGTTCAGTATCTTACCCAAAGAAACTTCAACATGTCGCCAAGTGCTTGCTCATTAAGGAATATTGGGTCTCTTTAAATTCAATTAAAGAGTATGGGCTGGACCTGCTCTGTGTGAAAAGTGGCTTGAGATAACTTTTTGTTGTGATGTGGCACTATATAAATCAAGACTGATTGATTGAGATTGAATGATTGGACTGGAGAAGTCAGGAAACAAACCCCAAAACTTCCAATTAGTGGAAGACCCACTCTACCTCCTCAGCCACAGTCACCCCATTCACCTACTAGCAACTTTAAAGTTTACAAATCAAGACAAAAGAAAAGATACATAGAACCCATTAAAACTACAACAAAGGTCATTTTCACATGTTTATGCAGATTAAACAAATGAGATGTAACATGTTAATTAGTGAGACACTGGTGGTTGGATTTGTTACCTTTGGGCAGCTGTTTTCTTTTTTTCCAGTCTTTGTGCTAAGCTAAAGCTTCACTAGCTTCATGGAATAATTTACCCTTGCAGGCAGGTTCTTTTCTTTTAAATTGGCAGTGCCAATATCTCCAAAACACTGAATGATGGATGTGAAAATGCTTTTAAATAAAGAGACAGGAAGGCAAAATGAAGCAGGACATGGCAATGGTTAAGATACGGCAAGATGAGAATGAGAGCGCATGGTGAACCAGAAAGAGTAAGAGGTGAGAGAAAGAGAGAGCCCTTGCTCTTCGGCTTTCACCTCTGCTTGAAGAAACCTAATTTTCCTTTTCTGATGTCCGCCTCCATCCATCACTCTCCTCCTCTCCTTGTCTCTTCCTCTGCTCCTGGTGTCTGTTCTCGGTCTGATTAATGAGCAGAGCCCTGGTTGAACCTATTAACAATGTGTAATACCGCTCAGTCTGCAAATAGCCTGCACTGTCCAGACCTACTTTACACTTCTCAAGGTAGCGGTGGCCTAATAGGCTGCTCTCTGACTGTGCTGTGTTGTCTCTTGTTAGGTAACTGTTTCTTTAACTCGCTCTCCTTTTCTTTCCCTGTGTCTATTTTTGCCCTTTTGCCTCCCATCATGTCTTCCAGTGCCTCCTTCTCCCCAGTTGTCTTCCTCATCTCTCTTTTTGTCAGGTACTTCTCTCTCTCTTCTCCGGCTATCCTTGGCCCTATTAAGGTGGTCAAGTTGGGAGATTAATCGGCCTGAAAACAACATCAATCAAAAAAAAAAAAACTCTTGCAACCCAGTTTTTAGAGCAAAGACTTATTCAATATATTGAAAGTCTTACGACTTACTTGTGCCTGGACCACACACACAGGTATTTGTTTAATTTCATTTGAAGTTATGTCACCTTTATCTTTGCTGCCTGATTAAGTTCAAATTGTGTTGTAGCTTTACTTCTTGATCATTCAAATTGAACCTGGCTCTGGTTGCAATTAAAGGATAATGGCAGATTAGAATTTCCCTTCATTTCCAGTCATTTGCCTTGGTGAGATTATCATTAAGTGACCCGACTGAGAAAGTTTCAATTGAATAGAGGAAACGAGGATGTCACATTTTGTAATAAAATTGAAAGGTTTATCTGTGACATGCTACAAATGTAACAGCTGGGGCTGACTGTAATGCAGGAACACAAGACTGAATATACGGTAATTCCATCTATGCATCTATTTTCTGCCACTTATCTGGGACCAGTTCGTGGTGGCATCAGACTTAGTAAGGAAACTCAGACATCCTTCTCCCCAGCAACGCCCTCCAGCTCCTCCTAGGGGATCCCAAGGCATCCCAGCCTAGAAGAGATATGTAATTCCTCCAGCGTTTTCTAGGTCTGCCCTGGGGTCTCCTACAAATTCAACATGCCTGGATCACCTTCAGAGGGAGGCGTCCTGGAGGCATCCTAACCAGGTGCCCAAACCATCTCAGCTGGCAGCAGCTCCACTCTGAGCTCCGCCTGGATTTCCAAACTCCTCACCCTATCTCTAAAGCTGAGCCCACACAGCTCCTTCTTTCCCACAACTGTCCATTACAATGCCCATATTACTGCTGATGCTGCACCAGTGTGCTTGTCAACCTCACGCTCTATCTTACCTTCAGTTGTTAATATGGCTCTGAGATACTAGAACTCCTTCACTTGGGCAGCATCCTACTCTCCACTCAGAGGGAGCTGTCCACTTTTTTCTGACAGAGGACCACAGCCTTGGATTTGGAGGTGCATTCACGTCACATTCATTTGCAAACTGTCCCACTGCCAGCTGGAAGTCACAATGTGTTGTAGCCAACAGAACCACATCATCTGCAAAAAGTAGAAAAGCAATCCTGGAGTCCCCAAACTGGACACTCTCCTGCCCATGTCTGCATCTTGAAATTCTGTCCATGAAAATCATAAACAGAATATGTGACAAGGGACAACCCTGGCAGAGCCCAATTTTACTGCCAGGAATTTGAACACAGCTCTCACTCTGGTTATATTAGGATTGAATGGCTTGTAGCAATGGCCCCGGTATCCCCTACTACTGCAGCACTCCCCACAAGGTGCCCTGAGGGATATGGTCTTATGTTGTGAACTCCCAGGTGAAGGTGAAGGATGAAGAGATGGTCCACTGTTCCATGGCCAGGATGGAAACTGTACTGTTCTTCCTGAGTCAGAGGTTCAACAATTGGCCAGAGCCTCCTTTCCATCACCCTAGCAGTTCCTCGGGATTCTGAGTAGTGTGATCCACTGATAGTTGGGGAACCGTTCTGCCAGTCTGCAGACACTGTCCCCGATCTCCATGCAACACTGGAGAAGTGTGCCAGCTATGACAGCCCACGAATGTTTTATTGCATTATGTTTTGTTTATTTATTTATTTGATTTTCCTTGATTTGATTTTTGTCTTCCTCCCTGTGTGCTGTGATGTACTTTGGATGCTATAACTGCTATTTCCATACCTGGTGCCTTGCCACTGAGGAGCCTTTTGACTATATGAGTGGATATGAGTGAGGCTTCCCCCGAGTCATCCAGCTTTGCCTTGTTCATAGAGGGCATGTTGGTTGGGTTTAGGAGGTCCTTCAACTGCCCAACACTGCCCCAGTCAAGGTCAACAGTTCTCAAGTCAACCCCTGCCTAAGACAGCCTGGACTAAGCCCAGCTTTCCCTTTCTAAGTCACCTGATTGTCACTTCTTTCACATGGACCATGTGTCTATAGGCAACAATTAAGTGCTATGACTCTAAAATCTTTTAGCTAACACCTAGCTATGTTTTCTGTACTCCAACACAACCAATTCCTCCTGGCACTCCTTCCTTCAACTCTGTCATGGCTGAATATTTAGGCCATATATTAAACTGATTTTGACAAAAAAACTTGACTTATCCTTGTGTGAGACTTGGTTAGACACAACAAAAAACACCAGATCAAGCAAAGGGTAAAAAGAATGATTTCTCTGTATGGTCCCTTTCATAATGTTTTCAGACACTTATAACAATCTAAGCCTTTCTGTGGCAAAAACAAGAACTTTTAGTGGATGTACAATGACGGGGCGCTATTGCCCCAAAAGGATTACATTGCAGCTTGTTTCACATCTGCCGGCTAAAGCTGTCTCTCTCAATACTGGACCAATTTCAAAAATTGTTGTCGCCATTAGTCACTTAGACATAAAACAATGGGAAAATAGGGTCCAGGTTGAAAAAAAAAATCAAAGTTTCCTTTAAAGCAGGATCATAACTTCATACTGGTTTACCAACTATAGAAAAGTATTCACATCACTAAATTGCAACAGTGTCTTTCACCAAATACAACATTAGATTATAGAATTTTTTGCATTGTTGTGGGTATATGTGAAACACACAGAAAGAGGCAAAATGGGTTTAAAATACACATATATGTTCTTCCATACTGAATGTGTGGCATTATTCACTTAGCAGTTTCCAACATATCCTGGAGGCCAAACACTCTGTGCAGCTGCTCTCTTGCTCACATAATGCCATGTAGGAACATTATGTTGAAACTCAAGCAGGCTTTTTACGAATGCAAGGACGAATGTGATGCAATCAAATGCTTTAACCCAGTGTTCCCCTCGCAGCCAAGAGGAGCTGTATGAATGTCGGGCTCAACACTGTTTAATGTTTTATTCACCATCAGCTGACATTTTTGCCCTCTGGACGTGTGGGCAATGTCTGCACAAACTCCATGGGAGGCAAAGAAGGGGGACGCAGAAGGGAGAAGAAAGAAGATCATGAAGACAAAATAAATGAAGGGAAAGACAGAAGCTGGTGAGATTTAGCAGAGCATGAAAAATAGCTTTTTTGAGCTAAAGGGGGAGGAGAAAGAATAATAATAATGAAAATGAGAGGCAGCGGAAAACAACAGAAAAGTGGAAATCCTGTGAAAGGGGAAGACAGATATTGAGACAGACACATAAAAAATGTCTGATACCACTGTTATGCTGGTAATCTCACTATGGACATGGTGTGATTTGTGAAGACTGAGCTTTAGCAAAAAAGATTTAAAAAGATTAGATCTTTATAGTCATTGTGCTCAAAACAAAGTAAATCTTTTCAGCGAAGTTCAACGAATAATAGCAAAAACAGAGGCAAACAATACAATCAAGACAAGAAAAAGTGACCTCAACAGTACAGTGATGGTAAAGTAGCAGCATATGGTGTCGTATGTGCAATACTGCAATATGTGCAACATAATAGCCTTTGGTTAAGTCTGGAAAGTGTGTAGTGCATAATGAATGTGCGTGTGCACATGTGTTAGGGTGGGTGGGGTTATGGCTCACAGCAGTCTATCTTTTTCAGTCTTTGGCAGAGGGGGTAAATAGAGGTTACAGCTCTTGGAAAGAATTTTTTTTTTTTTAGTGTTTTCAGTTCTGCTTTAGATTTTCTCTTCTTTCAGAGGGGAGGGGGCAAACAGTATCCAGGGTGGGTTGGGTCTTTCGTGACACTACTGGCTTTCTTTTGTAGTCAGTCAGTGTAAATGTCCTTCAGAGGTAGTAATCTTGTTCCAGTGATACGAGTGAGCTGCTTTCACCATTCGTTGCAGATCCCTACAGTAAAAAAGTTGTACCACCCTGTTGATCAGGAGGCTCTCGATGGTGGTACGGTAAAGCTTTACCAGCAGCTTCTGTGGGAGGTAGGACTGTTTTAAGTTCCTAAGGAAGTATAGTCTCTGCTTTACAGACCATGTGAGGTCTGCCATGATGTAGACTTCCAGAAATTTGAAGTTCTCCACCTTCTCTACCTCCTCCCAGGTATGGTGCTCAATTTGCCTTGATCTTCTGAAGTTTATCATCATCTCCTTAATCCACAATCCTGAGCAGCTCCGACCTGAAGTACTGTTGTTGTGTGACCACTACTTTGACAAGAGAACATTAAACTAGACACAAAACATGAAGAGTGTCGGGCCGCTGCGTGCAACCACGGCGCTATCTTCGGCCATCCGAGAAGAAAATGTGACAATTTGACAGTAGCCTGGGGTAGGTAGTCGGGATAGCCACACTTTAAACAAAAAGTATTTTAACTCCAACTTCTTTCCTCTCAGAATCAATAAGGGGAAGACCTGTTAGCCTGTTATATAAGCTAGCAGTGCCAAGTGAAAGCCTGGCACAGAGAGACAAATGTATGTGGATGTCCATACCCGGAATAAAATCAAACATAGAGAGCTGAAATAGAGAAAAACTGGCTGCAAAAACTGTCATGTACAATTCTGCTGTCTTCTTTTCAGTTTCACTCTGTGTAATTTGAAAGCAGATATACTGATGGTGTACAAAAAATAATGGAGTCCTGGCTGTAATTGGGTTGCAGACCTTTTTTACACCCATGTCTTTGAACATCTACAAAGTGTAATCATCTAATTGAACTGCACTCTTGTGTATTTCTAACCTCTTACTTTTTCAATTTAACTGGTGACCCAAAAACACACTTTCCATTCTACATTGACAACATTTTAGAATATGTCTCACATAGCTAATTGTTAGGTCAATAATTAAGTTAAACCTTGGCTACTTTTTTCCCATTAAAAATTACATTCATTCTGCTCTAAGATTGAACTCTAAACCAAAAGGCACAGACATCACAAATGTACCACTGGAATTAGTGACTTAGCTACTCTTCTCTCTGGTACTGTGTCAGTTTCTGTATTGTCAAACATCAATACAAGTGCTTGACATCATTAAAGTTCGACTCGTTATTTAGTATCAGTATACTGAGTTCTGTACTAGTTGCTCCGTAAGGCTGCACCTATGTACAGTGGTTTGAGATCAATTCTAATGACACCAAGCTAAAATGTTAGTTTAGCAATAAATATGTTATCCATGTTAATTAAGCATGTTAACATACTAACATTTCATCACAAGTTCTTCATCAGCAGATGGCTTCTTATGACTGATGTCACCTGGCTGCAAACCAAATGTCCCTCTTTTGGAAAGGTGCTTTTTAGGCCACGGGGTTGTTTTTTTTGTAGTAATACTGCAAGTTGCTACTGGGACAAATTGAATGGCAGTGGTGTACAAGTATCCAGTTTTCTTGATAGATCCATGTGTATATCAGCGAAACACAGCCGCAGGCATAGTCTGTCTGTCTTTATTATACAGCAGCCTTTTTGTGTGCTTGCTATAGATTTGTCAGCAACACTCATTATAGTGTGGCAAAGCATTGGCAGGTCCCACATGGATGAAAGCCTTTCATGAAATATACACAAAGGGCCTGATTTACTAAGATCCCAAATAGTGGGTACTAAATTGCGTGCACAGTGCAATAGATTGCGCGTCTCGTTTGCTTGCGTTTTGCGGGTGATCTACTAAGAATAACTGCGTAAATGAAAACAGGTGCAACGGGGTGGAGACAGCAGTATTTAAATGAGGGTTTTGGGCCTTAATGGAGAGTTTGGACGAGCAGAAAGCTGCAAGCGCAAAATAAAATGTGTTTTAGTGGAAGAGGTTAACAAATATATTGAGTTATAACAAAAACAACTATTACCAGAAAAACCGACATATGGGAGAGTACATTTTCTCCTCCCTGTATTTTGCACACTGGGGTTGAAAGGCCCCATATTACATATTCGTTATGGCAAACATACTAAATGGACAGTATGTATTATCTTGCACAGTTGAAAGATGCAAAGTAGTAGATCAGATTGCATATTTTTTGCGGGTGATGTCAAGTTTGCACACATTTTTACACATGCAAACCTTTAGTAAATCACGCCCAAAATGTACTGTATTGTATAGACAGTATGCACACACCTGCTGGGGAGACAGTGGTTTCAATAGGGAGATGCTGAGAATTTAACTTGAAATTTTAATATAGATCAAATATAAAAACCTCTCCTAGGTCACTTAAGGTGACCACGCTTACCATCAGGACTTCTTGGCTTTGGAACGACATGCCTGAGAAACAAGGAAATAAGGCTTGCAGAATAGGTAACTTCTTTTAAATCTCTTCTTAAAACTCATTTCTACAGGCTTGCTTTTATGTAATGTCTTTGTTCATTATTATGTTGTCTTTTTTATTTGGTAATATTCTAATCCTTTTTATCATCTCCTTATTGAATGTCATGTAATCTACTTTCATCTAATTAGTGTTGGCCTTGTTACTGCTCTCTGTCTTCACTTTGTATTGTACTGCCTTTGCTTTGTCTGTCAAAGCACTTTATAAACTCTGTTTTTAGAAAGTGCTATATAAATAAAGTAATTATAAATAATGTTATATTTATATTTCGGTCATATGAAAATATGATATGTGGTGACTATTCCATGAGCCTGTAAATCAAATGAGTTAAACCGGTCTAGGTTTCAAAGGATGAAACCCAGCAGCCTTGACTTGTAAGCAGATTTGGACTGGTCTGTGATTTTTTATTTATTTTATTCAACATATTGCAGGCATCATTCTTTTTTAATCCATACTGGAATCATTTGATGAGATAATCCATTCACACAAAATCGTTCCGTTAATGCCGAAAATTCACCACAGAGGGTTGATTGGATTATTCGAGTCTGAGTCAAGCTGTTCCATCTGGAGACGTGCTAAACCGCTCCTATTAATGGATTACCACCCTGCTTCTTCACATAGTCATTGATGACTTTTCATAGTCTCCCATACTGTATAATCAACCTTGTCACTGTGGTAGAAACGTGACAGAACGGATGTGGAAGTCATTAAACTGAGAATGCTTCAGATAAACGCAGCACAAACCCTAATGTCACAGGGATAGTGATGCAAAGGGTTCAATTAACATGCAAAGAAATGATATGCATCTCTTCATTTGAATTAAGTATTGACAATTATGCTCTTCCAACTCGAGGACATTTTTGACCCTTTAAACTCATGTAGTTACAATTAATTAATAAAGATTTGACATAGCTGAGACTGCATATGTCTCAGTTATTAATGTCAAATGGTTTTTGCCTTTCAAGTTTTAATTGAAAACGTGGTATTGCCCGTCTTTCTAATTGGAGCTCTTGCACTCCCATTACGAGCTCGTCTGTGTGCTGGATTCCGTCAGTGATTGCTAAGAGCTTCTCAATAACGTCATCTCTGCAGCATATTAATGTTAACTCAGACTCTTAATCTTACCGCTTAAATTTTAAAAAAGGGGGAAAAAGATCCAGTCTAAATGTGAACTCAGAGAGTGAAGCGCAGTCTATATATAGGACACATTTCTCCTCCAGACAGAACTACAGAACTGAATGATCAGCGCTCCGTGGCACTGAAAGGCTGATCATAGATAAATGAAAGACATAACACGCCAGCAGATTAAAAACAGACGCTAACACACATGCTTTATACATGTGAAGCATCTTAAATGAAGCGTGTAGGCAATAACACCAAAATCTGCCTCCATCCAGCAGCTCCAGATTTTGTCTGGTGATGACATCCCATTAACAAATCAAGGGAGACACTCATTAAGCTTCTCTAAAACTTAAAAACAGAGAAAAAATTGCTCAAAGTCTCCCTGCTGTCTTAAAGTTGTGTATTAAATCAGTTAGTACTGAGATATTTGATCACTTTGTTCATTAGATGGCCTGGTGGTCAATCAACTTCACCATATTCGATGACCAGCTATTACTATATGGACAAGTACCATACATGTAATTAGGCCTTTTAAAATGATGACATACTTTAAGGTTTCATTGTCCTCTTCTAAGTCTTACATTGTTATAACTATTATGAAGATGTAGATTCATCTAAACAAGATGTCAAAGTATAATAAAGAGTTCCTTGAGAGCTAAGAGTGTTTAGGACAATTACGGACATGTATCAAGAGCTAAATCTTGGGTCACAAATCGAAAACTAATAATGTTCATAGTTTTTAAATAGTTCTGAAAGTTGCAGCTAATTATTTTAGGGCTGAAATTGATTTATGTAGGGCAGAAGGATAAGAAAGAAAACAGGGCAACAAACAAAGAGCTCTGATACAAATTAGTGTTGTGTAAAGCTAACATGGCTAACATGTTAGCAAACAATAGCCCATTTATACAACCAGCATATATAGCACCATTTGCATTCATTTGGAATAGTGTTTCTAGCCACCTGACAGATGGAAGTCCAATAATTAATCTCCTTTTGTCCACCAACTCCTCACAAACATATATTTAGCTGAGCTAAAGCACAGTTACCCATTAGCCAAAATTAGCTATTAATTATCTGTGAAGTGAACACAACAAGCAAACATTCTTCATATGACAGTGATTTGACTCAAAGTCGTTGGCTTTATGATTGGAAAGTGTATATATACCTTGAGATGTATTCATTTAGTAAATAATACAAATAAAATAATATGATAATGATTCATATTCTGCATCCACTAGTAGTTCTTTCCCGGCAGCACTTCAAAATCTCTTCAAAATCATTCAGTGTTACATTTTCTCTGTGCGTTTAGCTCTGTTGCTTGTTATTGTAAAGATAGTGTTCAGAACAAATCCCTTTCGCTTGGATGACTCCTTATTTTAAAAAGGTTTTAAAGAGAAGCACAGTCAATAACATCCAGTAAATGGACCTGAAATACATTCTGACAGGTTTTCAAGTTCACAAGAAAGTGAGATGACGCAATCCAAATAGTTGGAGCTGGAGTAACCTTGTGTGATATGTTCAGATAGGGGGGATAAAAGCTGCCAATCTCCTTGGCCACATTCTCATTTGTTTACTGTAATGCTGTAAATGATGGCGCTAATTATCTGTTAATGATCATCTATACTATACATAGCACCTTAAACACCTCTGGAAAAACAGCCCTGACCACTGTAACAGGGTGTCAACACATTACACATGATGCTGGATCACTTTACCGTCTGCTTTAATTGGTTGGCACTTTCTGGCAACTTCCTCTCTTCTTAGTTTCCATTTGAAGTTTGTTAATTTCTCAGATGAACTGACTGAGGAATGAGAGTGACTTTTATTCAACTCTGTTCTGTTTGTTTCTGACTAAAAGTCTATTAGTCTCTCCACCTCTTTCCTTTTTCTGCCTTTATTCTACATTGACTATCTTTCTGTTCTCACTTGTTTTTTTTTTTTTTAATTTCACTAAGGCAATTATAACTGCTCTGGTAACTTCATATCTTAACTCTAGACTCAAGCCGCTGGCCTGGCAGCAGTGTTACTTTGAGAGATCGACGCAGAGGAACAGTAAGAGAAAGACAGAGAGAGAGAGAGATTTAAAGTGACAGAGCAGTAGCGAGACAAAAACAGATAAGAAGAGAGAAACAAATGTAATGAGAAAGTTGAAGAGTTGCATTAGAGGAGATGAAAAGTGATTTGCTGGTTCAGAGGGTGTTGTGGCCTCTGAGTTGGCTGGAAAATGGCTTTGTGATGCTAATACTGTGTGTGTGTGTGTGTGTGTGTGTGTGTGTGTGTGTGTGTGTGTGTGTGTGTGTGTGTGTTCCTTTGGGAATGTGGCTGTGTTTGCTTGCACCTACCCCATATTCATATGCTTGTTGGATTCTCTCTGTTTGTGATATCAACATCATGCTAATCAGTGCTGTTTGGGACTTGCAGTGAGAGAAACTCATCTGGACTTGGCTCTAATTATCTCCGTGGTGATTTTCACCAAGTGGTACGGTACCACTGTTTGGTGTGTATGTGTGTATGTGCTTGTGTGTGTGTGTGTGTGTGAGAGAGAGAGAGAGAGAGAGAGAGAGAGAGAGAGAGAGAGAGAGAGAGAGAGAGAGAGAGAGAGAGAGAGAGAGAGAGAGAGAGAGAGATAACGAAAGTTCTGTTGCTATTCATCATTTTTTCATTTTTTTTCCCTTTCTTCTTTTCATTTCTTTGATTAATGAGATCACAATCAACTGTGTCTGGACAACAGAAGCCCCAAAAACAAAGCATCCTATTGGGGGATTTGTGGGTGCAACAGGAGCACTTGAGTAGAGGAATAAGAGAAAGAAAAAGAGAGACTTTTTGAAGCTAATTTAATGAAGCATGCTAATTAAAAGACAGTGGAAACAGACAAGGTAAACAAAAGGAAACACACACATCATGGCTACCATTCAACACATTAAACAAACCAACCAATATACTATTATCATGCTATGACTATTCCAAAAGTGACTGATATTAGAGTTTCCCAATCTGCAATCTCCCTGGTTAAGGTTTTATTATGTTTAGACAGTATAAACTGCATATGTAATATCAGGGAAAGATTGTGGTCATGGTTAAAATAACACAGTGCTGATTGTTGGTAGAAAAGTGGATACTGATTGCATTCACTGCTGAGAAAAGTTAAACATCCAGAAATTAGGCAAAAAGCACATGCAAATGAATTCACATTTCCATCCACTGCTATAATATGAATATTATAGCAGTTTAGGCTCGTCAAGATAAGCTAATTCTCTAGTCCAGTGTCATTAAACCATTGCATGACATAATTACAGGGGCGCCAGTCAGACATCAAATAGTGGAAAACCATGTGGGAAAATGTGATGAAAATGCAGTATTTATTCAACTACTATGACATTCATGTATGTTTCATGTTCATCACTCCACACAGATCTAATGATTTCATCAGCCAGCATTTTTCAACTCTTCAGAGGAGGAAAAGCTGGAATGAAGTTAAGGTTGCATGCTTCATACGTCATGATTTAGTCTGTTTCTATTGCATTTGATCTTTATTGATACCAACTTTCAACTCAACCAAATATAAAATCTTTTTTTAATTGTGACAATTTAAAACAAATGTGGTTTCCAATCAGTTTTTATGTACAAATTGAAAAACGATAGAAAAAAATTCTGATCACACTAAGATCATACTAAGCTGTTGCTTCTGTAACAATTGGGGCTTAGGCCTTGGTATATTTCTTCCATCTGTGAAACTGGGAAAAGACAAGTCATGAGCATAATCAAAAGGTTTGAAATTATAATGTTGTTTAGTAGCTTCTTGCCTTCACAAATAGGCCTGTCACAATAACTGCTTTTGTTGGTCGATATATTGTCTCAAGAATAATCTTGATAAACGATATTATTGTCATTTGAAGATCATCTTATACCACTGATATAATGATAATATAATAGCATAATAAAGCAAGGGGGATAGGGGTGGGATTGGAGAGTGGGAGCTACACTCACGCAAGAAAACACAGATTGCCATTATGGTTGGGGACAGAGTTATTTAGGTCCCTTTGAAAGTTACATACATACAGATTACATCCATAAACATAATGTCCGTGAATCAACATACATGCAAGCAATAACATTATATTTAAGCATATTGTGCTGTATTTCACCCTGTTCCCTAACCAAACTCAGTAGATGCCATCAGCTGTCCCACAGAGAGTAAATCCTCCACCCCTCACAGAGTATCTCAGGACTGTACAAACACTCAAGACTAAAGAAAAAAGAGAGAGAGAGAAAGATAAATATGTAGAGAGAAAAGGGAAAGTGACCAAAGAAGAGATAAATTGAGATTAAAAAAGGTCACAGTGGTTTGATGATTACGTTACTGGTATCTCTGTAGTTCAAAGTCAAGTTAAATAAAGTCAGTATGATGCCTCTCCTCTTAATCTCCATCCTATAAGCAGGAAACACTCCAACGTCTACATATCTATTTAAAGGATCACACTTCTTAAACAATAATTAATTTTGGTAATTAACATTTGCCGTTATCTTAAAGTTTCAGTGTTTATCAAGCTACTAAAATAAAAAGCTTTATCTTCTGTATTATGCCTTATTTCTACTGTGGTTTTGGTGGTCAAAGTCATTTCGGTTTTCTCCTCATGTTTTAGCCTGAAATTGCTTTAATCTTTCATTTTGTCTACTGCATGAAATATTTGTATACCTTATAGCATGGGTCGGGAACCTGGGGCTCGCGAGCCACCAGTTTTCACAGAACTTTTTTAAATCTGTGAAACGGTCTGAATCCTCTTTGTTGTACAGGCTGGTAAATATCATCCAGTCTTTGGGGTGTAAGACAGTGTTGCACTGCCACAGGTAAGCATCTCAAGCATGAATTAGCCATTTTCTCATACAAGATCACATTGTATGCAGATGATGTGTTGTTGTTTATTACCAACCATGTGGAATCAATACAAGCCTTAAGCCTTAAGCCTTCAGGATATACAATTAATTAAAGTTCCCGTCCACTCAAAAATGTGTTTTTCTTCTTTTTCCTTCAGTTGGACATTTGAGTTAGCAGAGTTTGACACCAGAACGTTGTTTTCATATACATCTGCTAAAAGTGGAACGTTTTTCTCTGTTTGCTTTAAATCTAATTTTCTTCTGTCAAGCAAGTTTTTAGATTACAAAGCAGGCATAATGAAAGAAATTATGTTCATGTACAACTAAACTGCATTCATAATTACATTTGTTTGGCAAATGTTATCGCTGCCAGTATTATGTTACATTCATAGTTCATTGGAAAAAAAACAAACAAACCTGTAATTTGAAAGGTAACGTTTTTTTCATGTAGATTAGGGTGCGCTAGTCTGATCATTGTTGATTGTCATGATTGCCTATAGTGAAATATGTTGATAAATAGTATAGCTCCTGGTTTCTTGTATACCAAGGTGTTTGTTAGTATGCATAGTTTCTGATATGAATGTGAATTTTTTGTCACCCTGTGGTGTAATTGAATGTCCAGAGGTTTGTTGTATTGTGACACTGCCACAAATAAAAAATAGTTAACATGATAAAATGAAAGTGTTATACTTAATACCTTTCTTTTTAGATGAAGCACCCCACTGTTAAAATGAGCAATTAGTTTCAGGATTAACTGGCCCCTCCAAAAGAACAGTAGGTCGTAATATGGGCCCTGTGGTGTAAATGGGCCAGAACTGCCACTGCTTTTATTATACAATTATATGTAAGCCAACTATACTTAGGTTGAAAAATAGTAAGGGCAATAGTTAAGTGGAGACATCAATTGGTGAAATTTACATTAAATAGAATAAATATAAATAGAAGAAAAAATAAAACATACACATAGTGTTCCTTAATATATTGCATCCCACTAATGACAGTTTCAAATCAAAAAATAACTAAGTATGTATACACCAATGACTGGTTGTTTTCAAACTAGGGGAAATTTTGGGACATGCGTTCAGCATTTCTCAACGTCCCCTGAACAGCTGCATGGAACCTCACAAACACCTTCATTAATAATAACTCCCCAAACATTAAACACACCAATTAATATGAACACACCACATCCCTTATCTCTTGTTCCTTATTATCTCAGGTGGCCAGATTAATGTTTTGTGCTGAACTTATGCACAGCACCTTACCTAATCCCTCCTATTAAATTCCAGTCTCCTTGTAAAGGAAAGCTATTACATTGTTAATGATGAGTCATAGTAATAAAATCTTTAAAGCACAAAAATGAGTAATCCTGCTTTTACAATGAGGTGCAGTAATAATTGAGCAGACAGTGTTGCAGTCGGTCCTGTTAATGCAGCTGCAGTCATAATTAGGTGTTGTAAAAAAAATAAAGTGCTGTCTGTGCTGTAAAACGTAATGGTACTATGGTTTAGGCGCTGTGAAGAGGAAAGTGTTAATGATGGCAGCTGGATACCTGCTGGGTTGAATTTTCATATTCTGAAAATATGTAAAATAGCTCAGGAACATAATGAGAGTTAAAATTGATCTAAAAATATGACTGGGATATAATTAAGATGAAGACATTTTGCAACATGCATAAAACTTTGGAAAAATGTTATAGCATCAAAATTGGTAGCTATTTACATGCTTAATGCAATTACATATTTAGGGCCTGATTTTCTAAATGTTTGCATGTGTAAAATCGTGTGCAAACTTGACATCACTTGCAAAAAATGTGCAAGCTGATATACTAACGCAGAGCACTGAGGTTTGCGTCTTTCAAATGTGCAAGATAGTACGCGCTGTCCATTTAGTACGTTTGCCATAATGAATATGTAATATGAGGTGTTTTAACCCCAGTATGCAAAATACAGGGAGGAGAAAATGCAAATATGTTATTGAGCATGAGCATTGTGATTTACCAAACCTGAAGGTATTATTTCTGACGCTAACTGCGTCTATAAATAATACCTTTGAAGGGCAGATATTAACCGGCTGCTCACTGCGCACAGATGACTGCTGTTACTGTGGAGAGGAGGAGACGGAGGCACAATGACAGAATACACACAGGACGGAGTATTTCCACCTGTGTTAATAATTTTGGAGTTGAATATTTTTGGTTTTACTAACAGCATTGACTTTGTCACAAATACTCTCCATATGTGGGTTTCTCTGGTAATATTTGTTTCGGAGTGTCCATTTGCACCCCTGGTACCCCTGTTTTTTCTGGTAATATTTGTTTTTGTTATAACTCAATATATTTGTTAACCTCTTCCTCTAGAACCTGATCACATTTCATTTTGGCCTTGCAGCTTTCTGCTAGTCCAAACTCTCCATTCAGACACGCAAAACCCTCATTTAAATACTGCTGTCTGCAACTGTTGCACCTGTTTTCATTTACGCAATTATTCTTAGTAGATCACCCGCAAAACGCACACAAACGATACGCGCAATCTATTGCACTGTTCACGCAATTTAGTACACACTATTTGGGATCTTGGTAAATCAGGCCCTTCATTTCTTGACATTTAGGGAAGATTAGTGTAATTACTACCACCCCTGAACATGCTTATGCATTGACCCTTAGGTATGAAGGTATTTTCCAACAGTTAAAAGCCATTGTACAACTGGTCCAACTCAATATTCGGACGTGAAAAATATATTTTCACACATTTTACACAAAAAAAAGCACATCAAGTCGAAAAGACGAAATTGTACAGTTTTTCTCTTTTGTTCTTTTTAAGTGCATCTGCTAGCAACGATCTTAGCTCTCGCGGCAATGATGATATTTTGCATTGCATGCTAGCTGGAAAAAGTTAGGGATAAGGCTTGGGGTCAGGTTCCAGACATTTGAATTGCCACTCACAGTCCTTAACCACAACTCAAACAGGTCTGGTGTGGTCTTTGTAGGTTAGGGTTAAGAATGGTAGTGCTAACTTGCTTCATAGCTACGTAGCTAGCTGATGTACCTACCTAGCTGAAGCCATAGCAATAGCAACTACCAAATGCTTCCATGTTGAGTGAAGTTAGATAAGGCAAAACAAAACAAAACAAAAAATGGCTACCATGATCAAAATGAATGAGATTGATGTGTGAGATGATTGACAGTCTAATTATCAGGTCAGGTTCATGTAGAATTTCGATAACTTAGTTTGAGGAAGAATCATGTTTTTATTTGTTTTACAAGTCCTCTAAAACTTTTTCCTTCTCACAACATTCACCTTTATCTTTTAGCTTCTTTGACTTAATTCACAAATATATGCAGTTGGTAGGTTGAAAATTGGACTTTTTCCACAGCAGACATGTTGACTTGTTCTAATAGTGAGAGCACAGGTGTGACGAATAATATTAACAATGGCTTCTGTTCAAAGTGTCCTAGTTAACAAAGACAGTGTGACACTGAGCCGGCATGCAGAATACCAGAACCCTAAAGCTGAAGCAGCTAATTGGATTTCAGCCATCATTCATTTTATTATTTAGACCTGTGTTTTTATTGCTGTGACATGTCAAAAAGCTTTAGTTACTTTATTAAACAGGCATGGACTACCTGCTTGGATGTGTCCTACCAGCTTGGATGTGTCTCCCACATCTAGCAAATCCAGACCTATCCAAGTCTTTGTTTGGATGAGTTTTATTTAAAATTAGAAACTTTCTAGCCCTTTAACAAGGTCACACTGTCTGCATTTCCATTATTTTGAGAACAAAGACATAATTTCTTTCAGGGTGGAATTTAGTTTATTTAAATTGACATGGAACTCCTGCAGTTCTTACTTTGGCTCTATTTCCAGCACAGCACAGCATGTAGCTCCGTACACACCGCAGACCTCTAAATTACTTCTGACAAATCCTGGGAATGTGTTAACGATTATGAGTTTTAATCATTTTGCATTAGTGATGAACTATGACTTGTCTGCAACTTTGTTCCTTATTCAATTGACTAAATTAAGGTCATTTTCTGTTACGGTCCAACCAAAATTAGTACAAAGAGGAAAGGTAATTAACTCACTGTTGGTTCAGTGTGTTCTCGTTGATGGAGTGGATGTTTTGAGTGATGTTCTTGCCTGAAGTTACTGTACAGCAGTGCTGCAATTTCTTTTCTTTTTTGCCTTCACTCTCAGGTCAAACCATTTTATCTTTACCTCTGCCACAGTTCTTATTTGAGGTGACACAGTGTCCATAGCATTTGTCACCTGTCCCCCCATAATGTTTTTTCCTCTTTCTTGGCCAGACCATTTGTAAAAGTGCCAAATACAGCACTTTGGCTCAACTGAACCTCATTCAGCACCACCTCAACCATGATGTATAGGTGTGTCTTTATAAAAATCCTGTTCATACACAAGCAGATAGCTTTAGAACATGTGGAATATGTATCATTGTTCATTACATGCAGATGTATAAGTGCATCTTTGATTGATACCCATTTTCTTGTAGTTACAGGCAGTTCTTTCACTGTGTTTGAATAGTCAACTTAACAGCATTGCTATTATTTTTATTATTTATACTGGGACAAAAAAAATAGTTTGAGTGTCTTTCTGTATGTTTTCTTCAACTATGCATGTATCTTAATGTGAAAATTACTGCATGTTTTAAGAGCTTTTGAAATTGTGTAGAAGCATGTTTAGCATCCTAAATGGGGTTATATTATCTTTGAAACTATTTCTGTTTTAGAATATATTCATCTGTTCAGGATGGAGGAAACTATGGTAAATATTGGCTCACTTTTTCATAACATGGCAGTCAGCACAAATTTGAATAGATATTTTGGTTCAATATATTCTATACTGGGAAAGAAAAAAACAAGTTTAGGTTTGTGTCCCATAAGTTTATTTCAGGGTTACTGAAAGTGCAATACAACAGTCCTCACAAACGCAAGCACTTGAAAACTCGCTCGGTATACTTGGGGATGATCATGTGATCAAATCTCCAGTCTGCATTATGATTATGTTTCCAACAGTCTAGTGGAATACAACTGTTGAATTCCACTGGACTGCTGTTGCAGCCGTTGAATTCTCCTTCAGAGACTATAGAGGGTTACGTTGTATGACTGACCTTTTTCGAATATAAGTGGAAATGTTTGAACTGCTGGAAAATATATTCTTATTTTTATTGTGGCCGACACCCCAAAGATTTTTGACTGGAGTCCATTCCCATAAATCAGCACTTTTGTGGACTGTGTTGTAAACAGATTGCACATTACTGCTAACATTATGAATTCTCGTTCATAGACTATAGAGGATTACGATGCATGACTTTCCCTTTTTCTTTCAAGATTTTTTTATTGAGGCATGACTGACCTTTTTTGAATACAGCATTGTAAATGTTTGGACTGCTGCAATATTTATTCTTATTTTTATTGGGGCAGACAAAAAAGTAGCCGCCACCAAAAAACAACTGTCACTTGCAACTAGTTTTGCAACCCACACAGCTAATAGCTGGTGAAATGGCCCACTGGCACCGTCAGCTGGATCCCTGGCCCTTTTAACAGCCAGCCTTAATCAGCAAATGGGTGCCGGTGCGCTCAGCCACACACATCACCAAACAGAAGGGGGAGGGCAGAACTTAATAGAGAAAACACATAACAGGTGAAAAAGGAAACAACCTACTCCACCAACAATTAGCCACATCCCTATGTAATATTACATAAATAAACACATTATGAAATACATGAAATTGTGTAAAACTTCCTCACATTTTAGTCATTCACATGCCTCCAGCCTCTCTTTGCAAACTCAAAAACTGCAATCAAATTCAGCTACTCCTCTCACATTTCTTACTCACTAATACTGAGTCACTAATTATGAGTGTTGAGGATTGACTTCCTATTGACTACGCACCTTTTGTCCTCCAGGATCAAATTGACCCGGTCTTGTTTGACTGTTTATAAAGCATGAAGTATAAAATGATCACACCATTCTGTTAGCCAACTTCATTCCAACTCATTACCACATATTTTAAACTTCTTTTACACCTCTTATTCTTTTTATTATGCTCAATTTATGAGCAGTAAACCTCATTTACATGAAATTATACCATGTTTCTGAATAAGCAGAAATGATTATTTATTTTGGATAACCACTGACTGGTATATGTCAAACATTAACCAGGATCAAACCAGAGCAAACGAATATGATTTGCAAAGCACAACATTTATTTCAAAACTTCCCCAAAAATATTTTCAACTTGCATTTTTGGCACCTGTTGCTAGTTTTGTTGTCACTCGTGCAGAATTGGCACCTCTTCCTTTTGGGTGATGGGTGAGGACGAGCAGCTGCAGGGGTCGATGCATCCTGCTGGACTTCCATGACCAAGGTGCGGGGAAGTGCCTGGCGTCGTCTTATGAGAGGTGACACAAGTCCTCTTCCAAGTTCCTCAAGGAACAGCCTCCTCCTGTGGCACTTCCCCTGATTCCAGCTTGGGTCCATCTCTCTCCACAGCACAAAGGAGTCGTATGCAGACGCATCAAGCATGTTGTAAAATACAGCCAGGGGCGAACAGGCTGTCATTCATTTACAGCTGTATACACTGGTGACCTGCAGACAAAGTAACAAACAACAAATCAGTCAAAAATGTATTCTTATTTTCTTGAATGAATAAATACTACAATACCTTGTCGAGGTTGTCGACTCCTCCCTTGTTCTTGTTGTAATCAAGGATGATCTGGGGCTTTACTTCCTCCTTAGCAGCTCCTGGCCAAGGGCATAGGACATGAAAAAGTTACCGCATGTGACGGTGTGTCCCCGAAGATCCTCTGTCACCTCGAGCCCTGATTTTTCTCTGGCTGGCCATCTGCAGGTTTGCCTGTGTACATCTGCATATTCCAGGCGTAGCTGGTCTGGGCCATCACAGGCTACGCAGATTTTGATGCTGTACTTGCCAGGTTTATTTGGCATATATTGCTTGAATCCACATCGACCTCTGACTGGTACCAGGCGCTCAACCACTGTCACATCAGTGCCGGGATTATACATGAGCGGCAGGAGACACACCCACTTATCCCACACCTGTCGGATGGCAGCCAGTTTGTCTCTGGCACGGCGCGACGATCATCAAAACGGATTACTCTCGAGATGATGTGGAATGTCTTCAGTGGCAAGGTGGCACAAAAAATTGCCCTCCCAGACTGAGTATGCCTTAGGCTGGACGTAGACTGGACCAGAAGACCCAGGTATCCCTGTAGATCTGTTTTATCCTTCTTCTTCCAATTGTCACCATACACACGATGCCCCTCCTTGTTGGTCATTTCTAGCACTATCTTTTTAATTTCCTCTGGCATAAACAACTCAAATGTAGACTTTATGCTATCAACACGAGGAACAGCATACCTTGTTGGCCCTCGGGGGCTCCTCTCCCTCTCTGCACCCCAACATACGCCGTCAGTCACTTGGAGGAATGGAGGACCACAGAACATTTCCATTTTTGGATTGGAAAATGTCTTCAATTTCAGCAGGCTCCTCTTCATCACTTGATTCCTCCTCGTCAGTTGGAGCAAGATCGTCATCATTTTCAGTGATGTTCTCTTCCTCTGACACTTCCTCCTCTTCTTCTGCAGGTTCTTCCTCATCTCTCTCCTCCTCCACAGGGCTCAAAATGAGGTCAAGAGACTGTGATACAGTGTAGGTCCTCTTCGTCATGCTGTATCAGAGTGAAATGTGAAATGCCCCAATGATTCTATATACTCTGTTTTTTTGTTTATTGTTATCTTGTCCCCAGTTGGGGAAAAGCATATCAAAGGTGTAGCTTGTGTTTTCTATACATTTTAATAAAACACACATAATTCAACAAAAAATTGTCATAATTAATTTTCCTTGCAAAGAGCATAGTATGGAACCATCCATGTCATTTTGAGGCAATTATATGTAAGAAAACCAAAGTTATGACATATTAACAGGAGGGTTAAATTCTTAAACTGATATTATCATTTGAAATATAAAAAAAAGGATATTACATTCAAAACAAATACAAAAAAGAACTATCTTGACTCTTTTGTCTACATATGTTGTTTAATCAATTAAAAATATACTAACTATATATTGTCAGTGATGTCAAGTACCACAACTAAAAGTACCTGTTATGCAGGGTAGCAAGAATCATATATATTATTAAATGATGTGTCCTGTATATGTAGTGTATGCAAATTAAATAGCAGCTGAAGCAGTCAGATAAATGTATTGGAGTGAAAAGATGCAATATGTTATTCAAAAATATTGTATAAAGCAGCATGAAATTAAATGATCAAGTATCTCTTTAACCCTTGTCTCCTAGAAATTACATTCATAAACAGCAAATATGTTTTGCTAGAAACGTAATAATGGCTGAATTATGTTTTCTGTAAACATAATTAAATGTTAATTAACAAATTTGGCAAGTTGCTAAAATGTGGACACAGACAACATACCTAGTTTTGTTTTTTATTTGATCTTGCAGCACAATATCCACGAGTAAAAACTACAGCATTGTTACATTTATGGCTATGCTTAGACTGCCAGTATTTGGTCAAGGTTAAGGAAAGATTGTGGCATTAGTTTAATAAAGAAAAAGTGAGTGAAGCACAATGTAACATTTATGTTTAAGAGAAACCAAGAGAGAGATAATGAAGAATACAGAGAGGATGGGTGATTAAAAAGGTGGAGACAAGATTGCACAGAGGGAAAAAAGATTGAGAAAGAGAAAATCACACACTTACACACTGAGCCCCCTATCTCTCTACACGTCTACCACTGTATATCACTTTACCTCTTCTGCCTCTCTTTCTCCATCTCTCTGCTCCTCTTCTCACACTGCATCCTCATCAGCCGTTTTGACCTCTCTCCGCTGATTGTTTACAGTGTCTGTCAAACTGCAGTATCTCGCCCATCTCTCTCATCTTTTCTCTCCTTCCCATCTTTTTTCTTCCACTCCCATCTTCTGTTATGGAAAACTTATCTTTCGCTTATCCCCGTGTCTTCTATATCTCTCACGCTCTCTCTCTCTCTCTCTCTCTCTCTCTCTCTCTCTCTCTCTCTCTCTCTCTCTCTCTCTCTCTCTCTCTCTCTCCCGGTGTCATTGCACCACCACTGGAGCTTGGCAATAGAAATGACTAATGGGAGATTATTGCTGATATCAAGACAAAGCAGAACACTGCTGAGCTCCCTCACTGTTACCACACACACACGCACACACACACACACACACACACACACACAGAAACCACAGAGGAACACAATTAAAGTGCGACACATCCACACGGTTCCAGAAGAATAAACAGAATTTATATTTGCTGAATGTCTGATTTTCCTAATCATTAAATCTACATGATGAAACAAAACATATATTATTGGATAATCTTTGTTTTTTTGCTTATCTTTTCATAACTGATTAGTTTTAATCTAAAAAATAAGTACAAATTGAATTAAATATCGAACATAAACTGTGTGGATCCTATAGTAAGAATATAGCTGCAATTTATTTTCAGCAGCAGGCGAGTTGAGTTAACTTTGTAAAGTAATTTTGAGCTTTTCATTTTCAAGAGCAACAGCACCATTACAAGTAGGGAATAGGACTGAAACAAGTTCTTAACTCAACACTGACATATCATCACCCTTTAAGATGATATATTAAACAAACAGTTGCTTATTTCCACATCTAGCAGTTACAGAGCTACATGATAATTCATTTGGAGTTGTGTTTCTGTCCCCCTGGTATATATATATATATATATATATATATATATATATATATATATATATATATATATATATATATATATATATATGTAAGTCCAATATTTACTTTCTTTTACCTCTGTTTTTGCTCTTTACCAATTCCTAAAGAGAAATATCTGTCTGTTTAGAAGTTAATATGTAGCATTTCAACATTTCAACCATGCGAATCATATCAACATTTAAAGTTACGTAGATCAGATTGATTGATTTTATTTATTGATTATCAGACATCCTCGAGACCACTGCCAGCTTCCCGTTTGAACCGACAAAAGCGGTTGTTTTTGGCAAGATTTCTGGGATATTTCTTTCTCTAACCCTAACCAAGTTGATTTTGTGCCTAAACCTAACCAGATCGTAACCACAGCAATGTCACATCATAAAACATCATTATTCAACTGATGGTAGAAATCATGTTCTTACTGCAGCATTAAAGCACAAACCTTCAACACCTTCACCCACCTAACCTGTAACAATACTGCTCTCATATACCGATACTCAGAGACAGGTGGATAATAAAAACATGCAAAAAAGAAGTCTAACCACAGTATGTGAAGGTCGCTTCCTTATATAATGTCTTGCTGTAGCTGTAGCTGTATCATCACTTGCAGACTTCATTTATTGGCCTCAGAAGGAAAATGTCCTTTCCGCGTAATTGCTTTAGCATGTATATGATCTCATCTTTCTTCTCCGCCTAAACTAATACTTACTTCTACGCCTATATAATCCAACACCTACACTGCTCCTGAAACCTCCAAATTATCCATTGTGGTTCCACTTCACCTATCATGAACATACTAATGCGCTATATTCATCATTCAGTATATCATGGCCTGACAAGACACTTGACAGAAGATACGGCCTACATCAACCAGTACGCTCACAGACTCTCTTATGAATATGGATGGAATGGTTGGAGAAGGAGATTAATATATGGTGGAATTTGAGTGATTGGTCAATATAAGAGATCACATGCTCATTTTGTTTTAATCTTGTAGCTATCATCTCTGGTGTCTTGCCTGGTTGTTGGTATTAACATATGCACTGCTTTCGAACAACATCCTCAATTACAAACCACTTCATTGATATATATCACGTGTAAAATACCACATGGTTCATACACTGTTTACTGAGTGATTTGAATACAGCTGAATTTCAGATTCTATGCATGTCTCCCTTTCATGTGGCGAACCTAAGAAAACACTTGTCATTTTTATGCATTAAAATCTTCGCAAACATACCCGCATGTGAATCTTAATGTACAGGTTTCTACACATAACCAATGAATCCATGTTATTGCACCATTTTCCTGTTATAGTTTTTCTTTGTGTGTGTGTGTGTGTATGGCACTATGCAGTTAATCCTGTGCACGCTCTCTTTTTGTTTGAATGTGTGTTTAATGGCTGCAGCTGCTGTGGTGTTCATATTGCATATAGGCCTATTGTAATGTTGTCTGCTTCAATAATGCTTCACTCAGCTGTTAATTGTACACATTTAATGGATAGTTATAGATTTCAATTTAGTATTATAACTTTATATTCTGGGTGAGTGATTATTATTATTAGTATTCAGGCTTTATTTTTATCCAAGGCTGTTTGCTTTGTTATTTTTTTGATAATAAGTTTAATTTACACTCCAGATGGGTTTTAAGATGTATGTAGAGGTATGCTGTGAATAATAATATGTATGTTTATTTTCCACAAAAAAAGGCACAATTATGGAGTTAAAATCTAAAAACAACATCTCCTCCTTCTCCCTCATTAAAAATCAAAATGTAATTTTTTTGGACACACTGCTGGACACAAGTTGTCCCTTGCTTCATTAAAAAGTCCATTCTCAGTGTTTGTGCACTGGAGGCTTCAAGTTTCCACATCACACTTGTGTAAGTCGAACGGTGGACCGTTATTGGCTCCAACCTAGTTGTAATGTCACAACGATTCACACTTTTTCAGTGAGCTCAGAGAACCTTTCCACTTTCAAAAAAGATGAATGTTAAACTCAGCACATACATCATTCTGCACAGCGAAGCTCAAGCAACTGCAGTAACTATATACGAAACACATTATTGAGTGGAGGGAGACTTTTAAACTTTAAAAAAAATCAGCATTAAAAAAGATTCAGAAACTGAGAAATCGGACTCCTGCATAGCGTCCTCTCTGAAAACTCGGGATCCTTCTTTAAATGTTGCTTCCTTTTAAATATCTGTTCAAAGATGTAATTTGTGAATGCAAAATATTGTATTCTTTGAAATGCAACTCCACCAGCAACAATGTGGTGATAGAAATCCTTTAAAGATTATTAGATTTTATACTCATAAATATTTCATTAGGTGATTAATATTTAATCGCGGACTTGAGTTTTACCATATTATATGGTGGGGAGGCCTCAGTTGGTTTGACTGAGTTTCAGATAGTGACTTCATAAGGCTGACCTATCGACAGAGTCTTGCAGTCTGGGAAATGAGCTAAAAAAAGAAACTGCTTGACAGCCTGATGAAAAGAAAAAAAAAACTTCTCTCCCTGGATGTTTTTTTTTTTCTAAAGTCTTTTTCTCTCACTCCAGTTTTAAACTGTTCTGTCTGTCTCTATCTGTCTGTCTCTTTCTTAATGTGTCTCTCTGGCTTTCTCCCCTGGCTCTTTTAATAAATACTCTCTCCAAACTTAGCCACTCTACCTCTCCCTTTCTCTTTTTCTCTATTCTTCTTTCCTCCTTATGTCTCTTTTTTCCCCTCCCTCCCTCTCACTCTCTAGCTTTTAAAAGTGCTGCTCTCCCTCGGGGCCTCTCCATGTCATTACTCCAGTCCCGGATTCAAAATGTCATTAAAGTCATTGCTTTAGTCAGGATTCATTTCAGTTAGACCCAGTCACCCTGGGACTCACAATCCCTGTTTCTTCTCCTCCTCCTCCTTCTTCTTCTTTGTCTTTTTGTCTTATTCTCTTTATCTCCAGTATGAGCAGTAGAAGGAAGGTGACATTGATGATGTCAGATTGACCCTTCATTGAAATACTGCTTTAACTGTGCACCATCACATGTGTAGTTTCTGTTTATTCCAAATAATCTAGATGAGCAATGATGCATCTGACTCTTGTAGTTAAAAGATGATGGATTATGCAGAGGAATGCCATGACATGAAAAAAAGATGTTTCCTTCACAGAATCAATTATTTTCTTATTTTCTCAGCCACTTTGACAAAAGTTGCACCACAAGGAGACTGAAACTCCGAAATTAAGGTTAAAACAGGGTGAAAATAGGTCATAGATGTGTAAATAGGCCGTAGTTATTTGCTCAAATAATTAAGGTATTAGTCAGTGTTGTGTTTTCAGATTGTTCTACTGCCCTTTAGTCACCAAAAGCAACAATATAGCAAGTTTGTTTTTTGTCAGTTTAACCATCATTAAGTCAGTTTCACCAGTTAGTTGCTAATGAAATATGAAACGTGTTATAATGTTCAGATGTCATGAGGTGGCAACCTAAGGAACACCTGAAGTTCTGGGAAAACCATCAAGTGGCCTTGCCAAGACTGTTTTTAGCAGTAGTGGAGAACTGCTGATCTTGATTGGGGACATTGTCAGACAGTGGAAAGAGCACTTTGAAGACCTCCTGGGTGGACAACTCAAGTGAAGCCCTACTTATATCTCTTGTAGAAGTCTCTGATGTAGTCAAAAAGCTCCTTAGTGGCAAGGTGCTGGGTGTTAATGAGAATCGCCTTTAGATGCTGAGGGCTTTGGCTGGCAGACCTCTCTAGTGTCACATGGAGATTGGGGACAGTGCCTTTGGACTGGCAGACCAGGGTACTAGTTCCCATTTTCAGAATAGGCGACCAAAGGATGTGCTCCAACTATTAGAGGATCACACAACTCAGCCTCCGATGAAAGCTTATGCCAGGTGATGGAAAGGAGGGTCCAGCCGATTGTCAAACCTTGGAGTCAGAATCAGTCAGGGTTATCCCTTGTCACCAATTCTGTTTGTCATTTTCATGGACAGAATTTCAAGGCACAGCTGGAGGGGAAGGAAAGTAAACAGTTTGGGAACCTTAGGATTGCTTCTCTACTTTTTAAAGGTGATGTGGTTCTGTTGGTTTCAACACACAGTGGCCACCAGCAGGCACTGGGACAGTTTGCAGCTGAATGTGAAGCGGCCAGGACTGCTCTGTCTGGGCTGGGAGAGTTGCTGCCCCATGCAAAGGGGTTCAAGTATCTCAGGGTTCACGTGGGAGGGTAATATCTAGCATGAGGTTGACATGCAGATCAGTGCAGCATTAGCAGTAATACATGCTGGATGTACTACATATCTCTTCTGGCCTGGGAATGACTTGGGATCCCCCAGGAGGGGCTGGAGGGCATTGTTGGGGTGAATAATGTCTCGGTTGCTTTATGCAGTCTGATGTCACCATGACCCAATCTCAGATAAGCAGTGGAAAAATACAAGGATGGATGAATATCACCAGGTTAATAAAGTAGGTATTTATCCATGACATGCCAACAGCAAATTGGTAAGATTGCAGAAAATCTCCAAAATTGGATTTAAAGTGTAATTCAGACACAATTGACTCAATCTTGCCAACACACACACAGAGAGAGAAAGTGTGCGTGTGTGTGTGTGTGTGCTCTGCAAAGTTCAACTTCTTATTTGGGTAATTTGGAGCTGACAGGGATTGTCAAACTTAGCAGAAAGGTTATTAACTTCTAATTGAAGGAGGAGCTTTAAAGTTTGACACAGCATGGCATGGTGTGTTCAATTTGGGTCACTTAGAGTTCTTCCTGGGTGGTGCATTGAATCGGTAATTAATTTCGGCAGATGCAACCTTTTTTGATACATATGCTGAAGTAATATAATGTTCACCATAACCCAGAATGTTGTCATCCTTAAGTTTAATGGATTTTTGTCTGCTGTGCATAGACTGCTAATATTGCCTCAGTGTTTGGGGTTGGAGTGGCGTTATTTTGCTCATACTCATGCATGGGATTGAAAATGATTGTAAACATAATAAACACCTTATAGCTATAGAAATTATTACATTTTCATGCCATGATGGCTGCTTTAGACCTTTATATATTAGAGGAAATTAGTTAGACTACCTCTTCATTACACACAAAGACTCCAAATGGTATCTTTTATCAATCCACTTTAGAATTTAGCAATGTATCTAGAGATTTTGTTGTGATCTTATATTTGGAAAATATAGCTGCAAAAGCAAACTAACTGATAAAAAGCCATTTTTTTCTATGTATTAATACTTTGAAAAGCAAGTAATTCTGTATTAGTAAATGAATAACTAAACATCATTATAAACCAATATATGTATTTTATCATTTTTTGTAATGACAGTTATTTGAAAGAATACACCAGGGCAAATTGTTCCATTGGTTAACTTACCTGATAAATGATGAGAAGATCAATGGAAAATGAATTAGGTGAGACATGGCTCATAAAAAAGGATGATACAAACAGCTGTATTAAGTATTTAAACAGTCTCTTCAATATGTTGGAAAACACCCACAAATTAAAGCTGACAGTGTGCACTTTATCCTCGTAATGATCATGTCATTTCATATTAAAAATAATATGAGCGTGCAGTCAAAATATGCAAACGCAGTGTTGCTGTCCAAATTTAGTCTTAATGTAACACAAGATGTGCTGTCTGTGTATAATATGCTGAGTCATATTGTAATGTAAAATACATTAAGTACAGAGTTGCAGTGATATCCTAATAAAAAAACAACCTTTAGCTTTCAAATACTCACGTACAGAGTTATGTGTAATTTGAGAAGTTCATTATTTCTCATTATGTGAATGTAAAATGTTCTTGGCTAGTTGCCCACACATGTTGCTAGTCAATGTTTTTAACAGCGAACAGTCTCTTTTTTTTAAAGCAAGATCTGAAGCTTAAATAAGTAGTTTGGTTTTGGACATGAATTAAAGTGTTTTTTAACGTCTTTAATCCCAGGGCAAAAACTCTAAATTCATTATTAGTGTGTTGTCCCTGAAAACATTTAAAACCAAGGCCCTGCATTTTCCCTTATCTGAGGAAAGTTGAGTTTTATGTGTGATTCTAAACAGTAGGGCTCAAATTATCTGCTATACGTGGATCAGTGCTTAATGTCATGGAATTTAGCAGTTAAATGCCGAAGCTCAAGGCCCACTATTATTGTGCATCTTTTATGCATTGTAAATTGTATGAAAAACACCATTAATAAAGAGGGAGAGAAAAAATAATCTTCAACTCAGCGCAAGTCAATTAAACTCTACCTTTATGGTGATGTGGTTATCCGTACAGTGCATATAAAATGGAGCGACAGGAGAGAAGACAAGGCACAATGATTTGTCCACCATTATAACCACTAAACCACCATCATTTCTACTTTATAATAACCTACTGTTAGAAAAGGAAGAAACATTTTTAAAATGCAGATTACCTCACATTACAAACAATATATTTTTTATAACCAAAACAACATCTATCAGCCCATCATGTAATTTAAACTGCTACCCTCTCAGCAAGATGACCTGGAGGCTTCACTTACTGTATAAAAGTATATAAATGCAATGAATGACATGGCATTTTGAGAGATATGCTTATACGCTTTGTTTCCAAGCATTAGCTAAGGGGATTGATACCACATTCATTCTGGTATGCTAAACATGAAGCTACAGCTAGCATCTGGTTAGCCTAGCATAGCAAAATATTGAAAACAGGGTAAACAGCTAGTCTATCTCCATCCAACAGTAAAATTAACAAAAATCTAAAAATCTAAAACTCTCTTATTAACATGTAATATCTTGTATGTTTAATCCATACACAAACATAAAAGTTGTGGTTTTCAAGGGAGTTTCTTACAGGACACATTGTCTTCCTGGAGACCTTTTCGTTAGCATGAACTTGTGAGGCAACCAGCTGTGACTGTTGACATCACTGTGCCTTCACAAGTCATATTTCTGCTTGTGTGTGGATTAAACAAATGAGATATTATCATAGAATTCCAGTCATCTGTGAATTCTCTGTTCTAATGACCAACTTCCCTTTTTCCCTCTTTCAATATTACTAATAGCATCAGTGTTGATGTTAGTACACCAGTGACTGTCACTGTCATGGTAATGATTAACATCAGAAGCAACATTACATTTTTTTTTTTTTTTTTTAAATATCTATATTTACTTTATGACATGACTTTGACATGATTCATACTGTTGGCAGAGGGCCTGAATCTGATTCTCACCAACATCACTGAATTAGGGGGTTTTACCGGGATGACGCAGCAATCAGACACCAGACCGATATAAGGTATAAGAGGTATGGGAAAAAAAGTCTGAATCATAGAAACATGTTTTCAGCCACAGCAGTATAAGCCACTAGCCTATATTGGAATCTACAAATTCAGATGACTTGGATATCCTGATGTCCTGACCCACCTATTAGCGTAACAAAATAAACACTATTACACAGCACCATCTTTTTTTTCTTGATTTCTTTATTTTAGCGGGTAAAATCTTCAACATTTTCTGAAATTGTAAAATGGTAATGATGGGGATGATTGCCACAGCGACGAGAGACGTAATTGTACTCCAAATCATTCTTGGTGCCTTTCAAAAAGATTTAAGAGCCACAAAAAAACAAAGAAAAAACAACTACAAGATGATGACAAATAGCAGTCCTACAGTGAGATGCTGTTGCATTTATCAGCCGGAGCTGCCACTTGTGAATGTTCTTGTTTGATGGGCTGTGTTTTGCAAGACAATCAATCCCTTTGGTTTCTCCCCTAGTGTCTCCGGCATTAAAAAATGCAATTTTGTGTGTGTGTGTGCACGTTCCTGCTCGCATTTCCTAAATTTGTTCTGTCCGCAAGCATTCTTGTGCATGTTTTCCTGTATCTAAATGTGTCCTAACTCATGCAGATTGTTACAAATGACTGACTGTGTCCCTGTTTCCAGAATAGAGAAATCCAATAAAAGTGACAGGTCACACAAAGACGACGTCGGGCCTCGGTATTAATAGCTAGTCTTCCTTTTATGGGGCAAAGAGAGGAGACAAGGAAGGCCCTCTATTCAAATAGTAATTGCTCACAGTTAATCATTGGTGCCTGCGTGTCATGAGACTGGGCAAATTCTGCTTTGGGGGAAAATTAGAATGTGATTGTACAACAGCGGTCGCCACAAAAGTCACGCGTCAAATTAAAGATAAAGGAAAGTAGTAAGGGGACTTCATTGCACTGGATTCATTAGATTTCACAGTTTGACACAGAAACCAATACACTTGGGAAGACCATTTCAAGAGCTTTGGATAAATGGGAATACTGCTTAATTTCTGAATTCCCAAATCGTTGACGACAGCCATTTGCCCCTACCCTCCTCCACCTCCCATTCTTTAATTGATATCAGCGCATTATCTCCCAACTGACAAAGGTTTCATAGCCGCAGATGTTGAGTTTCCTTCTGGGGAAAATGGGAGGAGAACGATTGTAAAAGTGAGGTCGCGCAGAAGTCAGGTGTCAAATAGGAGACAGAGAAAAAGAAGCCGGGAGCGAGAGAGTTGGAGTGCTCCTAGGAATGTAATGTATTCAATTACGCCATTTAACAGGGAGAAAGATGAGAGAACAGCAGAGGAATGAGAATGTGAGAGTTGGAGATAATTCGCAGTATTTTCTAGCGCTGCTCCATTTTTCCCATCTGTGTCCATCACATCTAACAAGCCAATGAACGCAGTAAAAATCAAACCCGAGATCTCCCACAGGATGTCTTTTGTAATATACCGAGTGCAAAAGCTCTATAAGATCAATATCTTCAAGTTATTGCTTCTGTTTTGACGCCACTATTATAATTTTTTTCCCTGAACATTTGCCTCAACTTTAGAAAATGATATGGCAATTATATGATTATGAGTAGTAGAAAACAGAAGATCCTCCTCATGTCTGCCTTCTTTTTCTTCATCTGTGATTATACTGTGATATTTAAAGCAACTTTGTGAAAGCATGTGTTGGTTTGTCGTTTACAGGGACAGTGACATTTGGAATGGGTGCACACAGTGACAACGTGGGTGTTGGAGAGAAATCCTGGTAGGCCGGTACTATTCCAGGCTGATGTGGGCTAACTTGGCCGTGGACTGAGCTGATTGAACTGAGCACTCGTGGTCTCATGTCTAACCATACTAACACACTCACACACTGTTAACAACCATACCACAGTCACAGTGGTGGAATTGATGAGCAGCCATTTAGTAGTTTGTGGTAATTTTACCACATTTACAAAAAAGTATATACTCAATATTATGGAATTATAATAAGTATAATGAAATGTTTTTTTTTGCATGGTACCCCTGTCATGTTAGTAGAACCAGACCGATATATTGGTCCGCCGATATCAACCAATATTGACCTATCACATCAGTATCAGTATCAGTATCAGTATCGGTGTATATGTTGTTCGATATGTGTTGATATATATTTTTAAATCTTTAAAGTTATAAAGGCAGCATTTTATATATATTTGATTATTTTTCTTATTTCACATTTAATACATACATACTTGTTTTTTGCTGTTTTTAGTTTATGATTATTGATCATTATTAAATTCTCAGTGACGTTTACTCTTTTAGTTTACTGATATCACTTAATACAATAAGGTTTATTCCTGAACTTTAAAATGTGTCTTAATTACATATCTTTGTCACAAGTGATAACCACATTTGATGGACAATTGTAAAGAATGTGTATTCATGTAAATATTCTGTAGGTTTATATCATGGTTTAACTCCCTAATATCAGTATCTGCCCCAAAAATCTAGTATCGGTCGGACTCTATGTTTGTTAATGCTATGGGTTGGTCCCTACCACTAGCAGCTCTCCATCCTCCCCCTGACCACACTACCTTGATGGGCTACTTATGTTAAACTCCTGAGCTGAAAATGAGTCAAACTAATAAGAGCCACGATGAACATTTAAAAGACTGAAAAAAAAGAAAGAAAAGGACATAAAATATGGACCTAATATGAACTGTGCCTTACCTTTGTATCACATGATAAAAACCACATTAAACATGTTTTATGTGATTAATACAACAGCATGTTCTTAATGTTCATTGCCATTCTCCTATTTCTTTAACAACTTACTTCAAACGTGTTGGACAGCCAGATGGCTGATTGGACATCCTGTCCATTAATCAACAACAATCATCAAGATGATTGTCTGTCTGTTCCTGCTACTTTTCTTATTCTATTATTTAGCACGCACTTAAAAGTTTGGTTGATTTGGTTACATGATTAGCCAACAAAATTAATAAACATTTGGATTAGATTGATTAATTAAGATATTATTTACTCTATCAATATATAACCCCAAATCCTGGAGTTCTTACTGTAAGCAAGTTGATGAAAAGAGATATTCATGCCAAATTCATATTATATCTGGTCTAATCTGGCCTGTTAGGTTCAGTAATATGACCAGAATACTTTACTACTAAATGATAAATGTAACTGTTTAATCATGTATGGGAGCAGAAGGGCAAGTATACATCAAACCAGTGAGCTGTAAGTGCTGGCAGACTGGTGGTGGTGGTGGTGGTAGCCGCAGGAAAAGACTGATAGGAAACAGTGCAGTGAGAATATTGGCACGCCAGGTACGAACAGCAAGGGAGCTTGACAAACTGACAAGAGATATCAGCCTTAAACAGTCTGGAGCAATGAGAAGCAGCTGGGGAGTAATCAAGAAGGTACAGAGCAGCTGACTGAAGCTGAGACAGGAGCGGTCACGTAACGCAGCAGATCCATCAGTGAAGAAAAATACCGAGCAGTGTTTCACAGTTGATCTAGTTTCCCATTTAAAGCTGTTTGCTATTTGCCGCCATGCCTTAATATTATTAGGAGCACCTGTGTTACACCTGCCATGACAAGTCAAAAGTTCTGCTGGGAAAACATCTAAATCAAAGTAGGATTTTTGGGAATGTTTGGTTTTGGTGTTCCCTGATTTTCACCTCTGAATCAGTAAGCTCCCAAAAACAATGGATCCTATGCTTTCCATAATGCAACTTAATAGGTTTATTCTTTTACCAAGAAACAGTGTAAGAGAATGATGTTACAGTTTAGAGTTTGGTATAGTGACAATTTGTGAAAAATGGTGATGAAACACACAAGAACAATAATAAATAAGTGTTTCTTTTGACTGGCCGAGCATATCTTCATGGTGAAATATGAACAAAGGTGAATTCTGAGCTGTGAAACCACTGCAGCCTGTTGGACATTGCTCTGAAACAGGAAACGGACACATGACTTTCCCTATCAGATGGGTTTCAATAGAACACAATGGGGGAAAAGCTCATTTGGTGATCAGAAACATCATTTGAGTACATCTTTAGACCTCTCCTGACTGGTATTTACCAATCATGTATTCTAAAATCATCAAGCCTGATGACATCTTCAAGGTAATTTCCTTTATGTCAAGTTTATTTAAAGGTAAAAGTACTTAATTTGTCACCATTCAGTATCTGCATTTAACCCATCCTGTATTAGGAGCAGTAGTAGATAGCCATTTTGCAGTGCCAACCAACTCTAGACCTATGTCAGTGCCTTGTGGCAAGGGCATGTACAATTAACCTATTGTACATGTTTTGACAATAGGAGGAAAACCAAGTGGTGAGAACATGCAAACTCCACACAGAAAGGCCCTGGGAAAGCCAGTTATTGAACTCAAGACCTTATTGCTTTGAAGCAACAGTGCTAACCACAGAGCCACCGTAACGCCCTTCATATAGCACATTTCAGTACCACTCTACAATAAGTCTACCATCATTAAGGCTTTGTGAATGGTTTATAATTGGCTTGTTAATTAGGTCGTGAACTCTTTATAAATAATTAATAAGCAGTTATAATTCAATAGCAAAAAAAGGGGGCACGGTGACCAGCTGCTTGCCAAATAGTGATCCCATATTTACATATTGCTAAATCTCAGATAATCATAGCTTTGTCTTCATCAAGCAGCATCCTTGGTTTCCATTGTTTGTTGACTGGATTCTCTTCACTGCCTTATTGTAAAGTGTAAAGAATATCACCATTTACTAATGAATTATTAACAATAGATCCCAAAGGGGAGCCTTACTGTAAAGTGAAAATCACATCACTATTTATTAATCTGCTGACTGACAAAGTCACAAAATAGCAAGATCTGATGAAAAATGCAGTAGTATAGCAAACCTTCTCTTGCCAAATAGTGACCCCATATTGATGTATGGGAATTCATTTAAAACTGTTAATTAATAGTTTATGAAGTGTTTACAATCTAATTAATAACTCACAACCATTTATAAATCATATATAAGGGGAGTCGTATTGTAAAGTGGCATGAACTCAATGTGCTTTAATACAAAAGCAAATAAATGGAAAAGAGAAGAGAAAGCTTCTCCAGATTATACAACAGTTTTCACACGCAGTAAAATTATCATAATGTGTAAAATATATAAAAGTACAAATATATGTGTGGTGTTCATTAGATTCATGTACTTAATAAATACAACCAAAATATTTGAGTAGGTACGGCTGAAGTGCTTTTGTGAAAATAAAGTTCCTCATAGTGAAATTCAAACATTTTAAGCTTCATGTGACCGGTCACTGGACTCTCAGTGTGTGTGTAAACATATATATTCACAGACACATGTCCATGGTCCATGAATTTCAAATTAGACTTTGATTATCTGTATATTTACTATAACTCTGTGCCGCTTGAGTAAAGCTAACCCTCGGAGCACCTAGAAAGCACTACTAGTGTCCTTGTTGGAAATAAAAGAGTGTTGCGGCTGATGGAATCACTTAGCAACACTCAGGCTCACTGGAGCTCAGGAGGATGTAAATGGTCGCCTGCTGAATGGAAGCTAGTGGATGACTCTTCTGAGAAGTACAGCTACAAGGCCGCCATATGTGCAGAACGTACTATACACACTCCGTCTGCCTTTCTAGCGCCTGCCACACAACGTCTGTCTCTCGCTGTTTCCTATATGCACTCATGTAACAGTTGATTTTTTTCTCACTCTCTATCTCTTATGCATACAGAGACACACATAACGCTACTTTCTCAGTTCCATACCATATGTGCATACACACACACACTCCAAGGCAGGCAGGACACTTGGGTTTTTAGTTAATTGAAGCGTTGAGTGAGTGTGTGTTTCACCTCGTTGCATCATTTGTCTTCCTGTCAGTTTCTAGAAGGGGCCTGATCCCGAGCCCTGCATATTCATGATCAGCAAGTCATAAAATACACAATGAGTGTGTGTGTGTGTGTGTTTGTGTGTGTGTGTGTGTGTGTGTATGTGTTTGTGAGCAATGAATGTTCAAATCAAACAAATACAGTACATGATCATGACCAAAATACACGGTAATGAAAGATAAACACGGTTAGATGGTTAAATCATGAGATGGTTGAAATAAAAGGATGAATGAAAGAAAGAAGGAAATAAAGAAAGAGGTAATGAAAAAGAGAAAAATGAGCCAAGATTAAATAAATAAAGAGGGAGACAAAAAAAGAAGGAGGAATAAATAAAAAAAGGGGGAAAAGCAAAATAAATGGGGGAAAAAGTCAGAAAGAAGAAGCCAAGCATAAAGAAAGAAACAAAGAAGGAAATAAAGAAGACAAAGAAAAAGAAAAAAAAGAGCTAAGCACAAAGAAAGAAATTAGGAAGGAGACTAAGAAAAAAGGGGTGGGGGCAAGAATGAAAGAAAGAAAGAAAGAAAGAAAGAAAGAAAGAAAGAAAGAAAGAAAGAAAGAAAGAAAGAAAGAAAGAAAGAAAGAAAGAAAGAAAGAAAGAAAGAAAGGACCTAAATATAGAGAAAATTCTGAAATATTACTAGTAATACACATTAAATATTCATAAATCCTTTTTCTCAAAAGAGAAAATAATCTTAATTTTGCTTCACAGTTACACTTTTACATACAATATATAATATAAAATATAATAATATGTGTAATTGGAAATAAAAAATCATTTGTCTTCACTGATACATAGCAGCACCAGTATATTAAAGCCAATATTCCATTTGATGAAGTGAATGCAAAGTAAAAGCAGATCAGCACTGAGCTTCTACACAAGTCCATAAACAATCATTTGTGGTAAATGATCAGTTTATTTACTATAGAAGCCTTTCTGCTTCCTTAGCTTCATTTATTGCACCATACTCCTAATGAGGCTGATAATAAATCTCAGGTTAATGAGCCATAATGATTGTAAATTAGCATAAATTGATACATTAGCGTCCTTCTCCCACAACCTCTTAAACTCTTAGGTGTGGATAACTCCAGATGAGATGTATAAATCTGTGTGACGCTCGCGCTGCATTAATGAACACAATGTTTAATCGATGACCAAATCGTTAGCTTTTAGCGAAAGGGGCTAATTTCACTGGTGACTGAATGTGCTGTTGTCAAGTTAGCTGTGACATACGTTAAATCCTACTGAAAGCTTACTGAAAGCAAGCGTGATGCTGGTGGTGGTTGATGAGCTCTTACACTTTTGTCTACAGCCATGCTAGTGTGACCTCTGTGTTACCTTTGCTGTCCTATGGTTTGTAGTAACAGCTGGTTTATTTCACATCTACATTCATGACAAAGGACAATAGAGAAGAATGGTCATCCCTTACAGACTGTGTTAACTATCATATAGTGGATCTAAATTTACTTTAACACAAATGAATGAAATTGAACACATAAACATCCACACTCTTACATCCAAAAAGGAAGAAATATAAAGAAATAAATGTACATAGATACTTCTCATTGGGCTTAGTACAGTAAGTATGTACATATTTGTCTAACAATAATACAAAATACACAGCAAAATGACAAGAAAATGACCTAAATAACAAAAGAAATACTTGAAATGCATCATACAGTGCAGCTGCCAGCATGAGTCGGACTGTGCCAGAGAGACTGGTGGTTGTGTCAGAGGAGCGCATGTTGCATAGTGGAGGGCATACATTTTCGAAGGGGGGACTTTTTTTTTTTCAAATGGACGGTCAATAAAAACATGCCAATCCCGATAATATGAAAATGTAGAATATCTAAGCTGATTATCAATTTGCCTGATAATCGTTCCACCCCTGTACTGAAGGAAACATCTCTGGTACTGATACTGCTCAAACATATCAATAAAATAACAAATGGCCACAATGAAATATGCATATTTATTACCCAAGTCATGTCACACAAGGGTCACACATCTCCAGGACACAGGACAGTTGTGCCTTCAGTCATAAAGGATCAACTGGCTCTTAACCAACTCCTGCCGTTTCTAAAACCCCACATCTGGCTGATGTCCAGTCCAATTAGGACAAATGTAAACATGAGCAGAAAGATCAGGAACATAAAAATATGTTGGATTCTATGGATTGACACTGTGAACAAGAAAAAAAAAAGAAAAAAAAAGAGAGCAGAGAAAGCTGAATGCAGATCATATATCAGGCAGAACTCTACCAGAGTTTCTGAAGAAAAAAATCAGGATGCTTGAAAGGTAACATCAGTCCAGTTTGGAAAAAATGCAGGTCGAGAATGAAAACCTGCAGGCTGAGGTGGAAAACCAGCAGAAAATTGTACTCTAAGAGGGAGGAAGAAACTCAACATGTTTACTAGTTTTGACACAGTATATAAAGGAACCAAATCCAAGTCTTGGAGAAAAGGAAAGATATTCTGTGACACTGTTTTTAAATGTTCCCTAACCCTAAATACTTAGAATGTTCTCTTTTTACAACCTGTGCATAGCAACTGTGTTAGGGTTAAGGTTTGGGGAAATACTGTGTTATATCAAACATCTTATGTTTAAAGTAAGATATTAGAACAGAAGATTTGGCTACCTCAGGTTATTGAAACCTGATCTGCACTAAGCAAAGACTTGGGAGGGATGTGAACTTTTCACCACCTCAACATAAATCGTGAGGTTCAGCATCGTCTAATATAAATGTCACTTCACGAGGCTGGTGTTTAGCTCTATAGTAACATATTCAACTGCAATTCTATATAACAGTGTAAGAAAAGGCCATGCATATAATAGTTCTTTCTCTCCGTCTCTGCTGTCACACACACACACACATTATTAACTTTTTGAGACATTACATACATTTATATTTATCTGCTGGAGACTTACCCTAACCTTAACCCTCACCACTGAACCAAAAATCAACGTTTCACTAATTGGGGGCACGGCTTTCGTCCCCAATTGGACAAGCCGTCCCCAATTAGTTTGATTCATTCATCTCCAAAAGTAGCCTATGACACACACACTCACACACACATTTCACCATGCACTGAATCTGTTTTACATAAAATTAACAGTGAACTCAATAAAGTATTTTTCTCTGTAATTGAGACCCAGATGGACCCAGGGTCTGCTGGCCTGCTCACTGAGGGTTTCATTATATATTAGCACCGATCTCGTGCCTTTCCCTCGTGTGATGATCACTTTTTCTGTTGTGGAGATAAAGAGTTTTGGGTGATTAGCCAACTGTAAGCTGTCTGCCTGAGACGTTGACCTCGTGGCGCTCGGCACACACTCGGCTTCATACTTGAGTGGACTAATTGGCCTGTAAAACTTTTAGGATTCAAACAATGACAGTGAGTGTCCAACCCTGCCTGGCGGGGAGTGTCAGGGCTGACAGACAGCAGCATGGAAATAAAATACCAACGAGCATGACTTGCAACAGGTGTGTGAGCACAGCGTTTGGGTGCACCAGTGAACCCAAAGAAAACTAAAAATCCTCCTTATTACTACCCAAAGTTATCGACCACATCAAAACATTTATTTGTTGACCAGACGACAAAGTGCTCAGAAAGAGAATTACAGAAAATAAATTCTAAATATCAGCTAGTCCTAAGCAGGGTTGGGAAGGTTACTTTGAAAATATAATAGGTTGCAGATTAATAGTTACCCTATTTAAAATGTAATAAGTAATGTAACTATTTCAATTAATTAATCAAGGTAATGTAACTTATTACATTTAATGACTTTTTGATTACTTTTGAAATGTTCTAACCAATGTATATGTATATGTTGCACCGTGCACGCAACTTAGTACACACTATTCTGGATCTTAGTAAATCAGGCCCTTAGTGCTCTGCCATGGCCCTTGTCTTTTCATGCTTAATGTCTTAACTCATCACTCCTGTGCCTCGACCATCAATCAGTTGCCATGGCAACAGGCTTAATGACCAGCGAGAACTCTCCATCTAAGTATTTGCAAAGCATATTACGGCCGTATTTGACCAATCTTTGTACAGCTCTTAACCCTGTACCCATAACATCTCCTACATACGTTCTCCAGACTTTATGATGTTATTACACTGAAGTCATTGTGCACTGAGGGATCAACCAGGGATAATTAGAAGTGTATTTACGGTGGCCGTTACATACCATTAATTTCCGGTGGCCGTATAGTCCAGATTTAGAGTGAGGGGGTGAATGGAATAGTGAAATGGAAGTTGTAAATTAGAGAGGAAATTTAAGATCCAGCCATAAAAATCTCGACACTCGTAGTGATTAATACTTGGCCTCAATTATTTAATGATATTTAATGAACACTTTTTATGATTTATCCCTAAATGATAAATGCTCTTTTGTTTTGTTTATGGGTATTTTAATAAGTTAAAGACACGTGCAGAATTTTTATGAGATAATAGAATCTTTCATTATTCTAATAGCAGTTTCATTATTCTAATAGCAGTTTTATCTTGTTGGAAAAAATACACATTCTGGTCTCTGTGTTACTTTGAATCCACTCATGTCAATGACCCAATGTAAGTGAGTGTCTTTTTACTACTTTGAGGACACTATTTACTATTTTTTTACTATTAACACTATTTATGAGTTATTTTATAGGGATGCCACTGTGGTCCAGACTGATATATGTTGATATGTGTTATTTGTTACAGATATAGAAGATATATCATGTCTCAATATATATTAGATGGATTTGCATACATTCTGGCTCTGCTTTGTGTGTACAAGGTAGGTTCACATTTTGTCAAGTCTGTCTTAAATCAAAACTCATGCTCATATGTTACTCATATGCAACTCTTCATACAAAATGGAAAAATAACCTTTCCCAACTTCATGTCAATGTACAGTAAGACGCATAATAGCTTTGACCCAACTTTAGAATGCATTTTTGCAGAGAACGAGGATTTTGTCCATCATCTCTTACAGTGGAATTGAGGTCAGTATCGAGCTTGTTGTTCTAACAACCTAAACTGAGATCATGTGAACTTTGGTATGTTAACATTGTCAATGTGAACATGTAAGCATCCTGATGTTAGCATTTAGCTCAGCCTCACACAGACCATGCACAGATAATAGATGATCATAAAAATATTGCTGGAATATTACAGGAATACTGCAGGCAACAGCATGTTGATGACCCTCTCGCTCTCCTATGATTAAATCTTGCCACTTGTCACTTTGATCATGAAGGTGATTACTCTATAGAATATATAGGCAACAATACAGTATATTGAGTATATTATAGAGTATTTATAGTGTATGGTTTAGAGAATATCATAGATCTGAGGGAAAAAAGAGCAATTACAAATCTGTCTGCTGCTTCAGCACCATGGACAGCACCTTGGATTTATCAATACACAGCACAGTTATGCTTCTCATATTTCAGAGCCATGGTTGTGGCGATAGATTCTAACCTGCACAAACCTCAGTCACATAGAGGATCAATGAGTCAGGCACACTACAGAACCCCTCTGCTCCTGTACTCTCTCTGCTACTAGGAGATGGAAGCTGAAACAGGGGGATGCATTTTGGCGCTTTTTGCTAACAAGAGGGGATGGAATACCCTCCTTCTTCCCCCCTCAAATTACCTACTGGATACCAGCCTCCAAAAGCCTGCATTGATTTAACCTTTGTGTCTCACTTTCTACAGCGAGTGAACCTCTTGGAGACCGACTGTCGGCCATTTTGACATTTTCTGTGTTGCAACAGCGCTGTCGCCATGGGAACTGGCTGCATGAATACCATCTGTATAATTAGCCCCCTCCCCTCTCTTATACTCTGGCTTTTAAGAGAGAAATACTGAGAGAGATGAATGAGCGAGCAACAGGAAAGGGAGACGATGGAGGAGAGAGAACTGAGAGGGGCCTGGGGGTCCCTCTGCACCTCTCAGTCATTATTGCCCTGGAAAATATGGAGAAGAAAAGTAAAAAAAAGAAAAAGGAAAGCTGTATGGAGAGAGAAGAGAGCGAGCGAGAGAATGTGAGCCAAGGACAGAGCAGAGGAGGAGAGTGAATAAGTGGAAAAAGTAAGAAAAGAAGAAAAGCAGCAGAGGGATCAGAAGTGAAAAAAGATGTTTCGGAACGTGACAGGGAGCATGCACGACATTACGAACAAGTGCGTACATGTGGGAGACACGACAACAGCGAAAGTCGGAGTTTGATAAAAGTGCATACATAGCAAAGAATGACAAATGAGAGGAGGGATGTGACAAAGAAGAACAAGAAAATGAAAAAAAGAATAAAAGGGGGAAAGTACAACTGCCTGTTCATGTGACATTTGGATTCCTTGCCTTTACTACCTTATCTGTTTTAATCATTCAAGGCTAAGAGGCTAAGAGGCTGGCTTTTGGGGAAGGAACATTGTCTCCAAAGTTTAAAAACACAACACATTTTGAATCTCTTAAAAGATTTAAGACGTTCAACAGCCAGCGTCAGCATCTGCGTCAGCGTCCGAGCATCATATCTCACTCATATAACAAATAATGAGATATGAGACAATGATACAGTTTGGTGTAAAGACTGACACAGTTAACTTTCAAAGATACAGAGATGAAAACAAAAACAAGATTGACCTAATTAAAAGAGAGGGGGAAAAAACAGAAAAATACAGGCTTCCTCTCTTAGTAGGTCAGCAATCTCATCCAGACAGACCGAAAACCAGCAAGACATGTAGAATAATCTGTGTACAGTTCTATTAATCAGTGTTTAAACTGTGTGTAATCATAGATATATTAGATAGTAACGAGTTATAGGCACTTAGTAACCTTTTTAGAGTATAATGTACTTCTAAGCTTCCTTTTAGACTCTAAGAAAGCTACATTTTTAACACTTTTCATTTGAATTCACTCTGCATGCTGTTATATCATCATTATATTATTATGACCTTTGTAATCCATATTGCATTCAGCACATGTTCCACTCATTTCCTCACTTCCCCTCTTTACCTTCAGCTGAGGAAGACCATCTGTTACCGGGTGTGACTGAGCGAGAGCGAGTGCATACGCTAATGTAAAGATCATCTTCCCTTGAGCTGTCCGTGGTGCTGAAGAGGATGTTGGATACGGTTTAAAGTGATGTAGCATGTTTAACTGTCTGTTAGCAGGGCTGCATGGTAAAAAATACATATAAAAGTGTTGTAAATAATACAATATGAAGCAAGAAATAGTCTCGTTCTTGAGTGGATGTCTGTGTAACCCTCCTGTTGTCTTCCCATCGATGATAACTTTTGTCCTCTTGGGTCAAAACTGACCCGATCTGGTTTGACTGTTTATAAAGCATAAGGTATAAATTATCACCCAATTCTTTGTTAGACATTTTTAGCCAACTTAATTCCAACTTATTACCACAGGTTTTATACATATTTTTGGGAAATTATGGTTTAATAGGCCTAATTTAAATTAAATAATACCTCATTTTTGAGTTATCGCCTGTTGTCCTCCGGGGTTAAAATTGACCAGAGTACAACAGCAGGGTTAAGAGAGTGAAGTTTAATTGATTTAGCTGCAGCTCAAGGCAGGTGTTCCTCTTCTTTAAGGTCATATTGAAAACTAAACTTAAGCAGGTACTTCCTATTGGGTAGGAAGCAATCTGCCACCATTTCTAAGAGCTCAATTACAGTGCTTTTGGAAGACACCTCTGGCTCATAAGATACATTTCACAATTGGCTCAGCTTTTTAAAATTCTTTTGGGACACTGAGCCCAGGCCAGATCATCTTTAGCCCTCCTGTTCTCCTCAGGTCAATTTTGACCCAAGAGGACAAAAGTTGTACATGGAAGACAATAGGAGGGTGAGTCATGTTTTTATTCATCTTAAAACTAATACAAGCTGAATGAATGCTACGCGTATTGAGTATAAAGAAGTGGATCAATATTGCGAAGGTGGAATAAAAGAACTCTACTAGAATTCTAATAAGAAGAGTACGGAGGGACACCCAACTGGAGAAAAACTGGAACATGTGGGGGGAAAGGGGGCGAGACTGTCACACACACAGAATGAGAGAAGACAATGAAGAGGAGGAGGAGAAGAAACTGAAAGGTTTCCCTTCTGTTCCTGGAGCTCACCTAGCTTGTGACATGATCACGTGGTTCGGGTGTGCAATTACTCTACCGCTGACATATCTAGCACAAGCGTCACTGCAGTGTGAGTTGCTGTGTGTACTGTGTTTGTCATATGGATCCAAATACAGTATATATATATATATATATATATATATATATATATATATATATATATATATATATATTAGTAGTGCCTCCAAATTTGTTCACATGTTCACACTTGTTCTTTAAAAAAAAAAAGTTTGTTTCCAACCCCTTTAAAGATTGAATGGCAGTCTCATGGAAGGTGTGCCACAACTTTAACCTTATGGAACACACAATTCTAATGATGTTGCATTGTGGTTAAGTATTTAAACTGTTACGATCAGTACTAGAGGAATATTTATAGTCACAAAATAACCCTCCTGTTGTCTTCCCATTGACTCTGCAACTTCTGTCCTCCTGGGTGAAAATGAAAAAAATTAGAATATTTTAAAATGTTTTGTAAAGGTGCTTTAGTCCATTGAGGCTGAATAACTAATCGTTTTAATAAGATAGTAGTTATGAGGATTTCTCTTTATGATGAAGCAGAGCAGACTGATGGCTCTAATGGTTATACAATAAACCCCACAGTTCCATTAAGTTTCAATAAAATACATTTAAATCATTATTGATATGTTATATTTTCATGTCTAGTAGCTGTTTTTTTATCCAAAAATGAGTGGTGTAAAACCTAAAACACAACAACACATTCATCAAGGTTTAATCACACATTTATTGATCAGTCAGATTGACTATTGATGCATTCTAATTAGATCTGTGGTTCAAAATTTGGTATAGAAACTCTTTATGAGGGCTGTTAGACCTGGTCTTATCCAGAACATACTGCAAGGGTGTAGAACAGTGGTCTCCAACCCTGCTCCTGGAGAGCTACTGCCCTGCATGTTTTAGGTATCTCCTCACTCTAACACACCTGATTCTAATAATAAACTCGTTATCAAGCCCTTTGACGAGCCTCAGCTGCTTGATAACAAGTTAGAGTGAGGAGATACCTAAAACATGCAGGGCAGTAGCTCTCCAGGAGCAGGGTTGGAGACCACTGGTGTAGAATATGAACAGTACCTGTGTAAGGGCTAAATTAAACTATACCTCATTTTTGAGTCCACGCCTGTTGTCCACTCGTGTCAAAATTGACCTGAGGACAACAGGAGGACTAGAGGAATATTTATGTTGATAAAATAATGCAAGTAGCAGCTGTGATGGACTTTGGATGTTGTCATAACTTAAAGTTCCCTCTATATAAACACTGGCTTTAAACACTGTAGCAGGTTGTCAATTAAAAAAGCATTTAATCTATTCTAACATCATTTTCTCTAAACATTTGGAAAAGTAAGATTGACTGTTTTTCCAGTGCAAATTGTCTTGTCATCCTGCAGTATTTAATGATGTCAGCAATTATTTGTCACAAATTTGATAAAAATGGAATTAAGTCTGTCTTTGTTCCAGTCCCTGAGATGCAGATTTTTCTGACAACTTCTGATTAGTTCTAATATAAATTTGTATTCCTCATCTTCCCCTCCTCTGTCCTCCCTCTGCTGTTTAAAGCTCGTTTCATACAGGTGACTGCAGTCTCAGTCTGTCCTCTCTGCAGAGGCACTCATCTCTGTCACCCAGCCCTCCCTATTATCTACTGTATCTCTCCCACTATCTTCATTCCCATTCCTGCTTCCCCCACACACACACACACACACACACACACACACACACACACACACACACACACACACACACACACACACACACACACACACACACACACACACACACACACACGCACACACACACGCACACACACACGCTGTCCTCTATCAGGCAACTTTTGGTGCAGTTTATTCAAACTTACTCACTCTGTTCACACTTTTTTTTTTAAAGAATTCATTTCGGCTACAAAGAACAACGCCATTCAAATACACTGATTTGTCATTTTCAATGTCGTTGCTGCAAACAATGGGAGAAAGGTCAAAAGATTTCATGACAGCATGAGTTGTGTGTACACTAGAACTTAACTCTCGCCCCGTGGCTGTTGAACAAGACAACTTATTTTAAAGCACAAAGGCCAGTCTAATTCAGAAGCGAATTGTATTCAACAACCCACAATATCCAGTGGTAGACTTGTTTTGTCACCAGAGGAGAGGTTAAGCCATTAGGTATTTCTAATGGAAACAGAAGCACTGTTAAAAAAAATGATATTAGTCCCCTGAAAACTGCTCACTTATTTCCCTTACACAGTAAATACCCATAATCTAAAGTGTCCATGTCCAGCTCTGGGCCCATGAATTATTAAGGCATCCTGAACAATTATAAGGAGAAATAATACTATTCTTGCTTTTAAGTGCAAATTCAGTATGTGTTCCACAGGCTAAACACTGGTTGAAATGAAAAAAAAAGAAATAACTCAATTAATTTACTATATTGAGGGCTGCTAACGGGGGTGCAGTGAATCAAGCGGTGCCTGTGAAATAACACCTGTGCTCCTTTTTATAAAGAATTTGTATTTTTATAAATGAAAACATGCTATCTGCCATAATATGCTACCTTTAGGTGAAGTAGTTACCATCATGTCTCAAGTCAAAGCTAATATTGACATAATACGGAGCCTGGATTATAAATAGGATGTGTTTCAGCATGAGGACGCTCGCAGTAATAAACACTGAGTGGGTGGAATTTACTTGTAATTGTATTACGGCTAACTTGATAAACCTGTATAATGCAATCATGTTGCTGCAGTGCCAAAAGCTATTCTGATATACTATTCTGGTGCTTTGAGTTTCTCTTTTTAATAGAATGTTTTATGCTTTTATTCAATAATTAGCTCAAATGACTTCTGCTTTACTGTTTCAATCTGTGTGAAGCTATTGAGTGAAACTTAACACTTCCTGCTGATATTTAACATTCATTCTAAATGACCACAAATTACACGTTTCTTAATGTTTTGAGTTTCATAGACAGAAGCTTAGCATGTAATGAAAATACAGGAAAGTAGAACGACTAATTATTAATTTACTAATGAGTGAGTGAACAGTAAGTTTGTCAAAATAGGGCAGTGAATATGACATAACTATGTTGTACTGCGGAAATGTAAATTACAATGAAACTTAATGAAATAGTGTCAGGAATGCTCACTTATTTCCTGGTTGTCAATGTTCAGAGGGTGTAGTTTGAGTTTCAGTTGTCACCTGTCATTCATGCTATCCAATAGCACAATGCCACACTTTCATCATTAACCTATCATCTAGTTGCGGTCGCTCTCTCTCTGCTCTAATCTGGCATACAGCTGTTATGTGCGCCCCACCACCTCCCCATCTTTTCATCGGCCGTCATTCTCATTCAATTTCATCTGCCTCACCACCACCAGTGTCTGGACTTCATGGAGGGATCTATCTCGTGGCTGTTCTTGGATGATGTCCTCATGGAGTTCAAGCACCATAAACTTTGTCTATCACATGTGGTTTAGACAAATTTAAAGGGGTTAAAATGTGAAAATAAACATATGAATCATTTGCACACATTCTTTTTTTGTGGACCCAGCATCAAATTTCTGCTTTTAATCCATTTTGAGAGAATATATTAGAGGATTATGGCAAAAATGTCTAAGTGGTGTAACCATAAAAAACTTATAACTAATACTTCAACTTGTTTAAAAACACTAAATTGTCAATAAAACATCATATCAACTAGTTTGTCATGATCGTACATTATAACTTGTTATATTAAATAAAGGTAATGGAATACAATTGTTCTAAATATTACATTTAATCTGGGGAATCATGGAGATCAGGAACCATTTCAGTATTTTTTTTAATTATTTGTATAGGGACACTTAAATACACTGTAGGTGATAAAATATGTAATATGTATCAATCTTTTGTGGTTACACCATTTGACATTTTCAGGCGCATTCAGTCTTACTTTTGGTAAAAAAAAAATGGTGCAAATGTCATTTCAAATGACATACAACCAAAAAAAATACAAAATGTACATTTTAACAAACCTGATGCTGCTTTTAAAACTAGTTTTAACATATTATTGAATTACTCATCTTGCCAACCCTTATTTATCACTGACCCATATAATAAACATCATTATTTATCATTAACTTGTTTCTCCTATTGAAGTAAATGTATCAAGAAAACAGTGTTGAGTCTGTATCGACTGTAAATTGAGCATATTCTATCTGAATAAAACATGATAAAACGGTGAAAAGTATTCGTCTAAAGTCGCCTGCTTTCTAATATAGTAAGCCAGTTTCATGGTCTGGTTTTGCACTTTAGGAAAAAAGCTTTAGGCAAGGTTACTGAATAGCTGAATTTCAAACAACAGGAAACACTCCGGTTCTTCAGCGCTGCCCCTTAAAGTCTAACTCCACCAGTTGGATCACTTCTGTATCCATACGTTCTTCTGCCTCTGAGAAATGTTTGGATTAGTAAACTCCAATCTGCCTCCTGCTGCTGCATATGCTTCTGTGAGTAACATCTCCTCTGTGACTCTCTCTCTCTCTCTCTCTCTCTCTCTCTCTCTCTCTCTCTCTCTCTCTCTCTGTGCTTCACTTTGTATATATAATACAGATGAATGGGCAGCTGGAGGACACACACACACACACGCACAGACGCAATGGTAGATACAGCTTGCGACATCGAGAAGGATGAATAAAGATGAAAGAGGGAAGACAAACAGGAGAAAAAGGGGGAGCCGGAAGAGGAATAAAGGAGAAGCAGAGTTAGAGAAGAGGAAAAGAAGAGCAAAGAAAGAGACGGAGAGCCTCCAAAGTGGCTCTTAAACTGCTTTAAATTGGTCATTAGTGTAATCAGGGAGAAAAGCATTGCAGAAGCTTGCTCCATTAGGGGGAATGTTGACTCTCTCTGTCTCTCTCTCCTTTCCTGCCTCTTTCTGTCACTTCCTTTCTCATCATTTCTTCTCTGCTCCCTCTCATGTGCCTCCTTCTAAGACCTGTCCACCTTTATTTTTTGTTACACATCTCTTCTGACTGTGAATCTCCCTTCCTCCTCACAACCATGAGAGTAATAGCTTGATTAACATTAGACTGTAGCCGCGTTGCTGCAGATACAGTGCCAACATTGTGACAGTGGTATGACAGCCTGACAGAGTTCTTGTACAGTCGTGATGCTTTCTAAAAGTAGAAGGCGACTAACCGTGTTGTGAAATGCACTGAAGTCAAAGTGAGTCCATACATGCAATATTTACTGAGACTTTACTTTAATAGAACGCATCCAAAACAGCCTTCAAAACTACTAGTCAAAACAGAAAGTTCACACACAGCGTACCTCGGTAACTGTCACTAAGCCGGTTTGATTCCTAATGGGACGATGAGTACATAGTTTACTCAAAAGATATATTTGGATGCTTTTACTGACTCATAACTGCCTGAAAACCTTATATTGTGAAGCAGTTTGTACTGTAGAAGAAGAAGAATCATGGTAATAATAGTAATTATAAACTTTATAGAGCACCTTTTATACAAGGGATGTAACTCAAAGTACAAATCCGATCCAATAAAACAAATAAGCACATAAAACAAATAAGCACATAAAAAATGTAAAAATTAGACATGTAGTCAAAATAAGTTCAAATGACACTAATTAAAAGCCATATTAAATAAATATGTTTTCAGCTGTCATTTAAAAATATTCACAGAGCTCACATCTCTTATAGCTTTAGGTAGAATATTCCATCTTTTTTTCTTCCTTTTACAGCTGTACATAGTCTTTAAACATAACATTCACGTATTAAGCAAGAAAGCAACACAAAGAAGATAAAATATTAAAAAAACAAAAAAGAAACAAAGCAAATGCCTAAGTGTCCACTCTAAAATATATATAATTGTGTGTATTTAAAAATTATATATGAATATATATATATATATAATATATACAAGAGCTTGTGAAGGATTGTAATGTAGGGCAGTCCCAAACCATTTAGAGCTTTAAAAACCAGTAAGACAATCCTAAACTATTCTAAAAGATACTGGGAGCAAATGAAGTGTAGCTTAAACCAGTAAAATATGCTCACGTTTTTTATTTTGGTAATATTTCTCAAGTGATACAATACTGTTTTGTGTTTCAAATTAGTTCTGAATCAAGAATAATGCCCATACATGTTACCTTTGATTTAATCTTAGAAGTTAGGTACTCAATTTATTTTTGCTTTGGGACCAATCAAAAACATTTCCATTTTATCATCATTTAGTTTCAGGAAGTTGTCACTCGTCCAGTTTCTATCCCAGCAGTCAGGGAGCTCAGAGCATTGTCATCGTCACATTGTCACATGATGGTTCACAACAAGCCAACATTCAAATCTGTCCGTCAAAGTTCATAAAAACTGAACTGCACAAAAGATTGACTTTGTCTGAATTGATCAAGGTAGTTTTAGTGAAATGAATTGTTTTTTCTACAACATTTTTGCCATTTTAAAAGCTGGTGTGACAGAACCTTATGACTTATGACTAATCTCAAAGTTTGACCCTTACATACTGTTCATATTCTATAGTCAATGTTGACCTGATTTAAGAATCCCCTCATAAAAAGTATCTATACCAAATGTTGAACCACAGATGTGTTTAAAAAGCATCAATAGTCGATCTGACTGATCAATAAATGTGTGATTAAACCTTGATTCATGTTTCAGAGAGCAGAGAGGTTTTTTAAAAAAAGTTTTACACTACTCATTTTTGGAGAAAAAACATCTACTATCACACAATACCATGTCCTATTTTACCTAAGACATGAAAATATAACATAGCAATAATGATGGAAATGAAAATTACAAGAACTACTATCTTATTAAAACTTTTAAATATTAATTTAACTAAAAGAAAATGTCAATATATGCGAGTCAAATTTTTGGCCACTTTAGGAAAAGTCATCAAATTTCAGGGTAAAAGCTATTTGGGGTGTTTTTACAACCGTCAAATGTCAAAATGGGTCAAATTTGACCCGAACAGTATGTAGAGGTAATACTACTTTGTAAAGCTAACAAACTTCTGCAGCTTTCCACCGCATCCCACGACCTTCATCCATAAAGCCAGAGAGACAGATTAAAGAGGTTATTCACATTCAGCCCCAACCACTCCTCTTGTCTTCTCATCATATAAAGCCCCTAAAGACTGACATCATACTTTTGGGTCGAATGATGACACATTAACAGGCTCCGTTCACTCAATGAAGATCGAAAGATACTCCAGAAGAATTTACGAGGAAGAACCAGTTCAGGCTAATGAATGTTCTTTAAAAAAAAAAAAAAAAAAAAAAAGACACTTTATAAAATTATTGAAAGAGAAGTTGAAGTAAAAAGAATCTATAACTTTAATAGGGAGTTTAAGGTAGAATAAAAAGAAATGTCTTTAATCTAAATCACATTTCTGTAGCAGGCAATTGTCTTTCCTGTCCAGACTGGTGCTGACGATGTCCCGACTTCTTTTTTATGCCTGTCTTTTCAAATTGCCAAGATCTCTCCTTTCTATTAAAGTCTGAGCCCTCTCCCCTCCAGCCCGTCCTCATCTCTCCCCTTTTCGTCTCCCATCATTTCTACTTTTTCCTTTTCTTTTAAAGGGTCTTCCATAATTTCAATGCGGCTCAAGTTGCTGAAAAGAGGCCTTGCATATATTTCCCCAACTCTTTCAAAATCTGCCCTTCTCCTTTCTCTTCTCTTCTAAACACTGACCGTCCCTCTCCTCCTCTTTATCCTCCTCGTCTCTACCCCTGCTTCTTTTCTGTAGTGACAAGCCAAACGGAGCAAATCCTTCTAAAGAGGGTTTTAATGATGAAACAAATAAGGCAGCCAACAGAGAAATACATTACGGCTTTAAAGGGGGGCGTGCTGGGCAAGATTAGCAGCCAAAAGGGCTTCTTTTTGCCTACTTCTCACTCTAAGGCTTCAAAGTGCGTATGGCAATGTTTCAAAGAAGAGGGATTTAATCTGGGTCTTGTTGTTCTGAAGACTCAAAGAAAATATAGGATGTGAATTGGATTGTGTGTCTTTAAAAGTCAACAGTTCATGAAGTGAGTCACAAAGCAAGCTGATTTCGCCCCCTTGAAGAGATTCTATGTCAGCCAGTAGCGAGTTTTCGGTTTTCTTTACAGTACATTATTAAAAGAGCTTTCAGAGCTTTGGCAGTCATTCTGTTGGTTATGATATTGGACTCACAAAAGTCAATTTGCTCATGCAGTGTAGCAACATTGCCGAAAAGGTTTGAGAAAAAGAAACTTGGTTTAGTCAAATTTATTTTGTGCAGGAGACAAATGCAGATGGTGACATTTTTACCCAAACTGTAGGTCTTAAACATCTGTCAGAGCTTACAGACCAACTTCCTTATTCAAATTTAACCTACCACTTCCACAGCTGCTTGCACACAGTTGCTATATGCAGTGAAGAATTACTAGCAACATTATGAGTGCGCTCACTTTCAATTTTACCTCCAACTAACTTAGTAGCTAATTCATCAAAACTGTCCTAGGGTCTTACCACTTGCGATTGCCGTCCAGCCAAATGGGTCACCCCTGCAGGGATCATATTCATATTGGACTGGACTGGATAATATACATCATGATTTACATCCGATGCTCAGTGCTGATGAAGTAGAGTGCTCCATGTAATGTAAGGGTGTGTAGGCCAGGACATGTAGCGATTTTCCTGCTAAAGTTAATTATTGCAAATATTTGCCTTTTTAAACCTTTTCCGTAACCTTAACCATACTTTAACCTCAATCAAGAGGTTTTGTAGCCTTACCTTAATCATAGTTTGTTTGCCTTAACCACAATCTTTTCCGATGCCTAACTATTCCATGGCTACCTAGCGTAGATATTGTAGAAAGACAATTATCTTTTTTAAATTATGGTATTAGAGGTTAAAAAAAGTTTAAATCCATGTAATCCAGGATCTTGTAGAATTGATCAATATCAACATTTTTGTCTGGCCATTCGGAATTTTGTCGTGAAGGCATCAGGTTCTGAGATCTTAACATTAGGTGAGCACACTATTATTGTAACTGATAAAACCAAGTGACAGAAATACAAAAATAAAATTTGATTAATATCAAATCTTAAACGTTAAAGTTCCATTGTGAAACATTTTAAAAATGTCTCATTTAACAACAGATATACACATCTTATGCTGGTGTAGTTGGCAAAACTTAACACAAACACCATAAATGCACCATACACAATTACAAAAACTGAACTGCTGCATTCACCAGAGGCAATGATGCCAGTTAAACCCATGATACCTATACAATAGGTGTTGAATGGGTTTCAGTTGGCCCTGCGGTCAGACATTGTAAACATGATGAATTTTTTTTTTTTTTTTTTTTTTTTCAGCTACAGTGAGCTGTGGCTGTTTGGGCGAGACCAGCAGCATTCAACAAGGAATAATAATTAGATTCTGGGAACTTGAGTCAGGGACAAGCAGCACACAGAGATGGAAAGGGTATTACAAAATAAAGAGTACCAATATGAACACATTAATGCATATCAAATATGTAAAATCATACAGTGTCTGCTGAAATGTATGTATGGCTGTGGGAAATTGAATTTCTCAAGTGAATGTTAAACATTTCATTTCAAGGAAAAGGTGAAGAATTCTCTATAGTATCAATACAGTTATACAATTTTTTTATTTTTTTTACGGCTACTGGCTTCTCAAAGTGATCAAATAAAGTAGATGATTATACTGAAAGCTGAAGCAGGTCATGGTCATGCACATAGATAGACAAAGGCAGGACAGAACAGGACATAGCATTTTTAACATGATCTCAAATGAAATGCCCTTCCAATCCCTCATACAATATGTAATCAACTGTTTCTGAAAATAAATATTAAATTATTGTAATATTATATTATGGCGTAAAAGCTGCTGTCATGTTAAAAGAAGAACTTTAAAATGAAGCCCTGATGTTGTGAACACCAAATGGGTCTGATCTTCCTGATGTTGTACAGGGCAAATCGACACAACTGAGTAATTGAGGCCACATGAACCGTAAAGATTAGCTGGTCTTCATGACTGGCAAGTTTCTTGCAGACTTTGTAGGCATGCATTTGGTTGACTGGAGCTGGATACTTATCTGCTGTTGTATAGAGCAACTGGCTGGGATGACCAGGAGCTCACTTTTAGAGAGGTTAAGATGAAGATGGCCTTCTTTCATCCATGCAAGGATACCTGCAAGGCATGACGAGATCTGAGCTGAGACTGTGTGGTCTTCCAGCTGGAACGATAGGAAGAGTTGGGTATCGTCAGCATAGCAGTGGTATGAAAAACCATGGGAGCAGATGTGAGATGAAGAGAAGGGGGCTGAGCACTGACCTTTGGGATCAGTTGTGTGGTTTGGACACTTCTTCCTCTAAGATAATCTAAAACAGGCATGACCAAAGTATTCCATAAAGGGCTGTATGCCTGCAGGTTTTTGTTCCAGCCAATCAAGACCACACAATTCGATCAATTAACTGTCTGAAGACTGAGAACAGTTGATTAAATGAGTCAAGCTTGGTGTGCTCCTGCTTGGTTAGAATGAAAACCTGCAGCCACACAAACCTTTATGGAATACTTTGGACATCCCTCCTATAAAAGATATCCCTGAGGGGTAGGGGCATGAACCAGTGGAGGGCAGATCCTGGAATACCAAGCTCAGTGAGTCTGGAGAGGAGGATTTGGTGGTTAACTGTGTCAAAGGCAGCTGACAGATCTAATAGCAGTAGACCTGAGTTTTATCTTGTTTGGTTCAAAATAAGCGCTTTATTGACATGTATGCACACATGATAATGGAAGTTACATCAAGGATTAGCGAGTGTTACGACCAAAACTACTACTGAAAGAAAGAAAACATACACAAAACAGCTATGTTAGTGTGAATTTGGCTGAAGGTGCAGGTGAAAATAAATACTATCCATGTAGTTTGAGTCATACATACACAAGTTTGAAGGCTAAAAGTACTGTGACACAGGATTTTACAACTCTGGAAAGAGACAGGGTTTGGTATGTAACATGGACCAAAACCAGAAACCCCAGTATACATTTGGATTGGTTTGATTTGGTTTACAAATAAAAACATGTATTTATTATTATTTATTGCATTAATAGAAAGAAATAAAATAAATCTGTGTGTAAAAACAGGATTAAGTCAAAAATACACAATCCATGCTTTTCCCATCCAGATAAGAGAAGACTACAATCTGTGGGATATATTAAACACTTTCTTTGCATACAGGTTCTTTCTTTCTTTCTTTCTTTCTTTCTTTCTTTCTTTCTTTCTTTCTTTCTTTCTTTCTTTCTTTCTTTCTTTCTTTCTTTCTTTCTTTCTTTCTTTCTTTCTTTCTTTCTTTCTTTCTTTCTTTCTTTCTTCCTAAGTTTCCTGTACATGTCCTTTGAACTGATGGAGACTGTGTGTGTGTGTGTGTGTGTGTGTGTGTGTGTGTGTGTGTGTGTATATATGGCTTTGAATGGAATTGGAATTGGAATTGGTCCTGTATTCACTAGCAGTTTATCGGCTATTAAATCTCATTGTACTTTAACAGTTCTTCAAAAGCTCCAGATATGGTGTTTAAACATCAGCATTGTACCTTAACAGCTCGCAGTCAGGGGAACATTGATCAGATTAACGTACATTTTAAAGCAGGGTGCCAACATGTTAGCATTTAGCCTCGAGTCAGGCTCAAAATGTAAAACATGCAATTTAAGAAGCTGCAGCGTCTGAAAAAAAGCATGAAACAAAAAGATTCTGCACGCTCACACTCTTAATTTTCCATTTAATTGGCTACAATTAGACAAAACAATTAAAACTACCTTTGCAGTGACTATTTTAAATGAAACCGTACGTCAGCAAAAAGAAAGAAAAATATATTTTTGACGCTGTATTGCAAACTTTAAATGGCATCCTAAAATTTGACTTTAACCGCCCTGGAAACAGATTGAACTTTCAGTATGATTACTGCAATCAGAGGGAGTGTGAGCAGTAACTCAAAGCCACCAGTGAACTCTGTTGCTCTCTGGAGCCTGAATTAATGTCTTAAGAGCATGCATAACATTGTGTTAATGTGTCTCCATTAGACACCGCTGCCAGCTCCCAGTATGATCCTCTACTGTTTGGAGACTGGAGGGAGGGAACGGAATGAAAGGACAGAGAAAGTGACAAAGAGGGAGAAAGACAAGAGCAAAAGAGGAGGTGGGGGGGACACAAGGGAGAGGGAATAGAGTAGTAGTGAGGTGGGAGGATGTCTAGACAGATAGAAAGACAGATAGAGGAAGACACAGGACACCCAGAGGCAGACAGCGGGGGAGCTCACAGAAAATGGACAAGAAAGGACAAAGACAGAGAGAGGTAGAGATAGAAAGAGTGAAACTGTGTGTATAAAAATGACTGAGAGACAGATGAGGACAAGGACAGGAACCAGCAGTGACAGTGAAAGGGACGGATCAAGCGACAGAGAGAATTAAAGAGCGATGCAGGAATCAGAGTGAGGCAGGAACGAGTCAAGGACTAATTTATTTAACGGGGTTGCCATGGGGAACAGCATCTATGATGAATGTGTGGGTTGATTATGCAACCAATTGACTATAATTCACCCAGCTGACAGAACATCATGACCAGCCATCCACAGGGAAGGCTGACATTACTGAGGTGGAAATATAGGCTGGTGTTTTTGTTGCAAACACTCATGTATTGGCAAAATACTGACAGGCATCGACCAACAGATATGACACAGAGTCACTGCAGGAAAAATCACAGCGGCAGCTTAGACACCAAATTTAGTAGGAGGATTTAGCAGTGTGAGAACTACTAATGCAACTGTATAATGTCTTTCGAAGCTATGGAAGTCCAAGAAAGTAGCTCTGATGCCAGGATTGTCTCAGATTGGGCTTGAAGATAAACTTTAAACAGAAGGTGGGGTTTGGGGTTTGAAAGATGTCAGCATAGAAAGTAGTGACATATTTTTCATCAGCAACAGAAGAAGTGTGGAATTCACAATTTTTTGAGCTTGACCCACAGTTCAAGTCGGGACATTTCATCCTTTCCGTTTTTTTCATAGGCCCCGAAAACATATATTGTCTTACTAAGAGTGACGAGCTGCGACATGAACACTATTTTCTTTCCACATGAAAGAACTCTTTCTGTGCTGTTTTTTTGTCTGTGATCTTCTCTCCTAACTGGCTTGAAGCAGACAGGGCTAAATAGGGAAAAAGTGATGTCACAGAGCACCGATCAGGACTCAGCAACATTAGAATCAAAATATGATGACAGTAATGGGGTTGTTTGCTGCCAAGGCACTGTCCATCAAAATCTTATCAAACCATACCCACACACTCCAGATGAAGCACATTGTTGAGTTATTGAGCATTAAACTCTTAATAAATAAGGTGGAACCATGTTTTTTATTGTTTACATGTTTTTTCCCCCTCCAAACTTATAGATTTGCCATTTCACCCACCTTTACTCCTGTTCTTCCACGGAGTGAGTCGGCATAAAAACTCTCGTTAAATAAACTGTACAAAAGAGTAACAACTGTGTTAGAAAATATCGAAGGCACAAATCTGTGTACACACAAACTCTGAGGTTAACTATGACTCCCAAGGTACATTTTGGCAACAAACATCCCAATCACCCGGCTTAAAATGATTTTTCATGTGGATCTAATGGCAGGTGGAAGCTAAAAATTACAATGTTTAGAAAACCGAAAACACAATCTGCAGCTTAAATGAATTCACTTTTGAAGTTCGGCTCAATTGTGGATGATTTCAGCAAATGGCGGTGAAGCTTTGATCTCAGCTGCAACAACGGAGTGTTTTGAATTCATTACCACCCTGATTAGTGCCTCTGACTGTCTTTTTTCTTCTCCATAGCAGAAGGATAGTGCATATTGTAGTATTTTGAATCGTCCACCAATTTGAAGTGCGAATACAGAATTTAAGAGTGACCGAGAAAAATATGTTTTCAGGGGCTCAAATAATGGAAGTGCACTGGTGACTAAATGTGAAACAAATGGTCAGGGAAAGATTGTTGTCATGTTTGGTTTTGGATGTACTACAGAATCATCCAATAATAATACATTTTTTTATGAAACTACACTATGAGAGGACACTGTAAAACATAAGACAGTCAATGCATATGTATAATATGCTGATTAAGTACTAGTGATGACCTTTGATGTTTGATTAAATGAACCTGAATGATGAAACAACAAAAATATCATGTGTTCATATGATAATTCCTTACTTGTTTTCTGTTACTGCGACATAGAAAATGAATACCTAGATTAAACAATTTGCTGCCGACCAATGGAATATTATAGTATTATATAGAGTATCACAAAAGAACTGCAAATTGATGTATGCCTGAAAATTGTTATACCTGCAAACCTTCCAGTGTGAAAGATCATAAACACAGAGATAGTAATATGTGTCAGTTTCAATGTCATGCTAAGTCATACTCACCAGCTTTCTGTGATACTTAGGGGGCGTTCTGTCTTTTTTGTCTGCTCTCATCCACAACAGTCACAATAGTGTCAGAATTCATTGGATCACTTGAGTACTGAACCTGGGATTTAACCACACCCGGTGGCATGGAGGGATATTGTGGGTCTGGGCCTGCCCACTGAGTCACCTATGCCCACCCTGGATGAGCCTCCGATCCCTGTTGAACCATTCCAACAGCCTTACTCTTAGATGTATATCACTGTGTAAGTATTTCTTAACAAAGCCTATTACAATGTTGCTATGTCTGTAGAGTTTGAATATATCTTACCTACTGTATTGCATAACTTCCATGTTGCTCTACAAACGTCAAAGCATGGGAGCCTTTGGTCTAATTAGTCTGACAGCGAGTAGATGAAGTCTTTATTATTTGTGTTTGTTTATAATGTTTATTGAGTAGCCTATAGCGTAGGACTATGGCATAGTAGCTTGTTTTAATACAGCTGTTCTGTTGCATACATCGTGTCATTGAACCAAATAGCAGTAACTGTGCTATAGGCTGCAGCCACGGGGCCCACAGTGTTCCAATTGTTGTTGTTCCAGATGTTACTCGTGTCATTTGTCTGCTTTACCGCTGCATTACAGAAACCCTCATTAACCAGGGGCGGTTAGCTTATACAAAGAAATAAATCTAATAAACCGAGATATTTGATTGCCACAAAACAATTCTGTGAACTGACAAGGAATGGAATTAATAAGCTTTTTTTTGTGAAATATCCTTCAAAAAGTGAAAAGTACTGACTTGCTGTTACGATTTTTCTCATGTTATGTTTAAAAATCATTGTAGAATAGAATAGAATATGCCTTTCTACTACTCCACCCGTCCAAGAAAATTGAATTCCTGTCCGTGAATTCGTTTTGTTCACCAAGGCTGGATTTAGCCAGTACACCATGTTTCTACTGTATCTCCCTACATTCCAGTTACAATCCTGTCCAATCCCTCTTACCACAATTGTGGAACAACCTGATCTCACTGAAATACGTGATGTCAGGGCCCGGTAGTGTTGTTAGGTATTTTGTAGGTTTAGTTTTTGTCTTATTTTGGTTTGTTTTCCCTTGTCTTGTCTAGCTTCCTCCCCTCATGTTTGCCTCCCTTCCCCTAAAGTGTTACACCTGTTCCTCGTTATTATCCAGGGTATATATGTGGTGTGCTCTTTCTTTTCTGTGCCAGATCGTCTTGTCATTTTCATGTAAGTTTCTTATCAGTTTCGTGTCAGAGTTCCGGCGTTCATATCTTGTTATAAATTCTAGTGTATCGACCTGTTTTGCCTTTTGGATCCCAAGTTTGCCTAGTGATTTTGTGCTTCTGCCCTGTGTTTTGGATTTCCCAGTTTTGACTTCTGGAATTCTAAATAGATTTGCTCTAAAATTGGCTTAGTTAAAGTTAAAATTCTCAATACCCAGCAACCAAGACTCAATGGCATGTTCATATTATATACACTTTATGTGTATTATTCACATTTTATTTAGCCTCAGTGTAGACAAAGGCAGGGGGCAAGTTTTAGCCAAGCCATTTTTCCCCTGAATGAAAAAAAAAAACAACAGTCAGCCAGCATCATCTTGATAAAGAAAGGTGAACTCATACTGACTTCTGTTTTGACCTGGAGGAAACCTGTAAAAGGGTGAATAACCCTTTTTTTTTATTATCTATAACAAATTGAGCCCTTATGCAACTACAAAATAATGGTGGAAGGGTTAAAGCAGAGAATAAGTTTGACTCCATTAAGCCCTGCAGGTTTTTCTGGCATGTTGATGAAGATAAATTTTTGGTTCAAGGACTAATGGGTAGCTCGGTGTTACTGTTGACTGTTGGTTGGAGGGTTTGGGTGGGGGTTAAAACAGCTGCACAATAAAGTGAAAGACAGTGTTCCTAAATTTGGTTTATACTCATTTGTATCCACTAACTTTAAATCTGTGAAAATGAAAAGGCTGTTCCATAGTATTTAATTGGATAGTCTAATCTGTGATGTTGAGATAAAGATAAATAAGTAAAGGTTTCGGCATCCTCCAGGATAATTAGATAGTGGTTGCTATGCACATCATTATGAATGCTCCAAGCCTGGATTTGTCCCTGATATAACTCCAAAGTAAAATAGGTGCCTTTGTATAAAACATAAAGTATCTCTCCACCAAGGGCACAATTACACTTTTGTACACATTTTACTTATCTAACCCCCAGCAGCAGATATCCATAGGTGGCCCACTCTACAACAGAGGTGTCTCTGGCAGTAACATCGATGAAAGCACTTCTTCTAAAACCCTTGTACTTGTGTGTATATCTAGAATATAAAGTAATGTGAGTTCATTGCCAGTAATGAAACGTCCAATGCACATGTGATTTTGGACCACAATTCATATTATAGACCATTACTAGCAAAATATGAGTCATTTAAATGGAATCATATCAGCAATATATTAATCCAAGCAATGTGTCATGTGTTTATTGATGATAATAAGAACCCCACCACTTTAAAAAATGATTTATCATGTGAAAAATGGGACAGGTGTTTATTCTGCTTGAATTGAAATTACTCACTACCTTAAACTGTTAAAGTATATCATAGGAAACTATTATGATGCAGGTGCATTAGAATGGCTTTAGTATTGACAATCAGGTCACATGTCTTTTTTCCAATTACGGTTGTATAGTGTTAAAGAATGAAACATTTCATATGATAAACATGTTTTGATCCAGCAGCACATACACAGAGGAAAATAATCCAAAGCATAACAGTGTCCTTTTATCAGCACCACGTGAAGCTTATGTAAAAATGTAATTATATTGTGCTGGATTGAGACGCTAGCCAAACAATGCAGTGAGATGAATACACATCTCCTTTCAAGCAATGAATATTTTTTATTTTTCATTTTTGCTTTTCATCACATTTCTGAGCCCCTATTGTAAGCAACAGAAGGTTAACCTGACACTTAACTGGAGAAAAATAGAAATGCCAAATGAGCAACATACTGTATAAGCCAAGAACCATGCACCGTCATGCCTTCATAAGCTGAATAAGGTTTCCAAGTAAAACCAACAACTAACTAACAGGAAACTTTTTATTCAGACCACCAAAATTTTTGAATTTTAGTCTGCAGCTGGTTGGACTGCAATTATCACTTAGTGATCATGCTGTTTTTTGTGTACAACTAGAAGACATACAGAAGAACCACAATGGAAAATGGACATGTTAGGAGGTTAAACTCAGATTTGAATATCCACCTCATGTACAATATAATACTTATACTAATTTTTTGCCACACCAGCTCAAGTACTAGTAGAGGTACTCACTCTGAAGTGTGAACTTCACTTTTTAAAGATGATATTTTATGCTTTTTGTAGTTTTCTGTTATGTATATAGTGTTATGATGTTGGGTATCTATCTAACGCTGGTCAAAGTTGAAAACTTGAGGTTGACGTTCCTAGAAATGCTGTTTGAAAGCCAAAAGACAGGGCTTCAACTTGCTCTGAGCGATCCATTTGCAAAATTTCTACCTTGCAGATTCTGGAGTCTTGGCTGCTAAATTTTTCCAATTGTTGTTGTCATATTTCAGACCAGATTTCAGACCAAACATGCGTGGATGAATGTGAGAAGTAATGAAATCTGACTACAGTTTTTTTCGAGGTTTGTTTTTGCAGCCCTGACAGCTGGCAGTTGTCTGTGGAAGGTCAGCTTCCAAGAGCTGGCCAATCAGAACAAAGTGCGCTCATTAGGAGGGGGGGCCTTAAAGAGACACTGGTGGAAATGGCCTGTTTTAGACAGGTTGAACTGAGGTGCTGCACAAAGGATTATTAGACTATACATATAGTTTTTAACTGTAAATCATACAAAGATATTCCAGTAGTGCCCCAGAGTAAAAATAAAGACCTGGAAATGTGTATTTCATTGCCTGCACTCATTGAAAAGTGATATGAAATCAATGTATAATGATGAATTTCATTAGTTTGGGTGTGAGAAGCAGAAGAGAGCATGGTATGGTTTTGATTTTTGTACAACGTTCTTGAAATACAGACACAAAATAAATATAAGATTGTATGCAAGTAAAAAAACAAAAGTAAAGAACAGTTACAAAGTATCTGTTACCATATAGATCATACATGAGCTACAAACATGTATTCAATATGCAACTCCAGATGTCATTGGGAATGGCTGCTGATAGATGGATGGAGTGCTTTTTCTGTGCCTGAGGCCAATATATTATATAATATATAATTTGACTTATTTTAAACTCTTAACTTATAATATGAGTATTAGCCTCAAAAATCACACAGGAATTTATAGAGCAATTGCATAGTGTGTTTGATTAGTTTGAGACTTGCTTCTGTGTTGCAGCCACAGGCCAGGGTTTAGGCTATGAGTATATTTTTAACCCAATAACCTTGTCGCCTGCAGCCTCAGTTTAGGTACACATCTGATAAAGAATAAACCTCCATTGGCAGCAAGGAGCTACCGTTTTCATCAAAATGTCTGTTTTAATGAAGGTGTTTTATCTGAGTTACAAGTGTGCAGCAACTTTCTTAAGTTCCAAATAGCTGGGTGGAAAGCAACAACCAAAATATTCTACTTTTGTCAAGTCCCCTCCGTCAATCCCTACTTCCCCGCATCTCTTTTTACCTCAGACCCTGTGGAAAGAAAGAGTCACACAGCAGAAAATAAAACAGAATAGCGAAATGTAGTTCAAATACACCAACAGACAATGCTATAGTACTTTATCTATGGTGTCTTGAAACCTTGTGGCATCGGTTTTTATTTCCTTCGGACTGAAATGAAATAGGAAATGAAAGGAAACGCGGCCTCTCACATGTATAGAAAATGATTCAAGCCAAGCCTGTGGTAATGATTCGGAAAATACCACCATTGCAGACGTGTCAGTGGGGGAAATGGTATTTTTTCTATAATTCTATAAAGTTTCTGTAGATAAAAGAGGCTGTTGCAGTGCACTAGCATTATACACTGAATCCTTTCTGCTTCTCTGTAGTCAGTTCTTGTGTTGCCAGCTGTCTGTCTTTCCCTATCTACCCACCTATCTATTTCCAACTGCATATCTGATGGTATCAGTGCTTTGCTGAAAACTGGCATGAATGCTCAGTCAAAGTAGCTTTGGCAAACCGAACAACAGACAACAACTAAACCCCCCCATCAGAAAGACAGATAAATGAAAAGCAGAAATAAAAGCACATGACCGCTGCCTTACACTGCATCCAATTCGCACCAATACAACCGAAAAAACCTTTATCTACCCTTCTGTTCCTCTCAAATGTCAATACCAGCAGATCCTGTCATATTCTTCAGATTTTCTTCTGCAGTCTCTTTCTCTGTTGTTCAGAGGTCAGAGGTCATGGTCAGCTTAGATGGATTCAGTGTAATTAAAATACACTTTATTGGGATGGATACTTTCCTTATGGCTATGGTATACATTTCCCAAGCATCATAAGCACCATTACCATCAGAAATGAGTTAGATAAAGCATTCATTTGGTGCTTTGCTCATTCATTGTATGTTCCATTTTACCACCCACTGTTGCTCAGGAAAGGTTACATGACTATGAACCTTCTGAATATATCAATAAAGAATACACTGGTGTTTTCACACATTATGTTCATATTCCAAAAATTATAAAAATTAATTCAGCTATAGTGTACAGCAGATTGTAGTTAGTAGAGTTCTCAGCCTGCAAAATAGTTTTCATGTCCTTGAAGGAGCTTTGCCAAGACTGAAAAAATAACCTCGGTGATGTCAGCAGGGTTAAGTGAAATTTAACAAAACTCACATGCCTGACAAACTGTGAGTATGGAGTATAGAAGTCAACAGAAAGAAAAACACACAAAAAAGTGTTTTGACCTTCAACCCAGGATGTATTTCACAACCATGGAGAAACCGAACATTTGAAATCCTACGATACTACCTCCATCTTTACTCCTTGTCTCTGGAATCCTTCAACTCTCCATCCACTGATTCGCTTTACTTGTTTGTCCTCACTTTTAAAACACAAATACAAGTCTTCCGTGCTCCTGCTTTCCGTCTGTTCAACATCTCTTTATCCCTGTACCACCCAATCCCTCTATTCTTCCACCTTTCTTTCCCACAATGTTTGTTTTCAAGCAGACATACTTTATCTTTATTTATTTAGCAGGTACATCAAGAGAAAGCTGAAAGCAAATGTCTATTCAAAAATAATGCAGGACCGTTTGTCCACATGAACACTGCCTACATTCAGGAACCCCACAGTGAGATATTCTTTTTCTCTCATGTATAAAAATGCAGACATGCAGACATAAGCTGCACATCCAGACAGTGAGTTTGTTGACTCATGAAAATACACATACACACAACTACATATTTGCAGCACTTCCCTGTGAAGGGCCCTCCTAAACTACATTCTTAACCCTGGATATTCATTTTCTGGGGCAACAGAGCCGATGGTCAATTTAGCCAGTTAACTTCTTGATCTAAAAGCTATTTTTGCTCACCCCTTCCCATTTTATTTCTAAGCCTAAAACATGGCAGTCTCAGTCAGGTATGCCGTGTTCTACGATACAGTTAATAAAAAACAGTAGTACAATAAAAATAATTTGATTTACTGTAATCAAAACACCGACACATGGAGAGATTTTTAAATACTGTGCTATCAGTGAAAGATATGTTAAAAACAGTGAGTGGTTCTGATGTAACTATCATATCCACAGAAGGGAATTAGGGTTATTAATTTAAAAACATACTATGGAGCCTTGCTGGTTGAAATGGTTTGCATCGATCAACCTCTAGGTAAATTGCCCAGCACCAATTTCTGCCATATCTTGTTGTGAATCTTCTAAAGTCAGTGACATAACTTAATACACTTTGTGTCCTTGTAGCAGGAATATTGCATTATCTCCTATCATTTTATGCAGACAATGCACTGTTTTCATGTCTGTTAATCCTGATAACCCTGAATTTAGCTGTTAGCTTTTGTAACTGTCAGGTTGCTGTCAATGATTCATCACAGCTCAAATAAGACTGTCTCAAATGATTGTTTGTAATGAGTAAAACATACTGCTGACAGACTATATACAGTGGGGCAAAAAAGTATTAAGTCAGCCTCCAATTGTGCAAGTACTCCCACTTAAAAGATGAGAGATGCCTGTAATTTTCATCATAGGTACACTTCAACTATGAGAGACAGAATGGGGGGAAAGAATCCAGGAAATGACATTTTTAATGAATTAATTGGTAAATTACTCGGTAAAATAAGTATTTGGTCACCTACAAACAAGCAAGAATTCTGGCTCTCACAGACCTGTAACATCTTCTTTAAAAGGCTCCTCTCTCCTTCACCCGTTACCTGTATTAATGGCACCTGTTTGAACTCGATATCAGTATAATAGTCACCTGTCCACAACCTCAAACAGTCACACTCCAAACGCCACTATGGCCAAGACCAAAGAGCTGTCAAAGGACACCAGAAACAAAATTGTAGACCTGCACCAGGCTGGGAAGACTGAATCTGCAATAGGTAAGCAGCTTGGTGTGAAGACATCAACTGTGGGAGCAATTATTAGAAAATGGAAGACATACAAGACCACTGATAATCTCCCTCGATCTGGGGCTCCATGCAAGATCTCACCCTGTGGGGTCAAAATGATCACAAGAACGGTGAACAAAAATCCCAGAAGAACACAGGGGGACCTAGTGAATGACCTGCAGAGAGCTGGGACCAAAGTAACAAAGGCTACCATCAGTAATACACTACGCCGCCAGGGACTCAAATCCTGCAGTGCCAGACGTGTCCCCCTGCTTAAGCCAGTACATGTCCAGGCCCGTCTGAAGTTTGCTAGAGAGCATTTGGATGATCCAGAAGAGGATTGGGAGAATGTCATATGGTCAGATGAAACCAAAATAGAACTTTTTGGTAAAAACTCAACTTGTGAAGACTTACAGAAAACGTTTGACCTCTGTCATTGCCAACAAAGGGTATATACCAAAGAGATGAACTTTTTTTATTGACCAAATACTTGTTTTCCACCATAATTTGCAAATCAATTCTTTAAAAATCAGACAGTGATTTTCTGGATTTTTTTCTTCTTCTCATTTTGTCTCTGTGTTGAGGTATACCTATGATGAAAATTACTGGCCTCTCTCATCTTTTTAAGTGGGAGAAATTGCACAATTGGTGGCTGACTAAATACTTTTTTGCCCCACTGTACATCAACAGTTCCCACACCAGACCTGTCAACTATGTATTTTCATTATCAATGCTTTTTTAGTTTTGCAGTTACACAGAATCCTAATTGGCCCAATCGAGTTGTTTTGGTTAGATCCATAGACTTGGACATACAGTATATGCCAGCAAAGCCTTGCTATACTTACAACCATCCAGTAGGTCCCAGCATACAGCAAACACTATCCTTGTCCCTGTCATCTTTGTCTTATTTTACAAGTCACAGCAGTTTTTCAGTCAGGGATTAGTGCAAAAAACTAATAATAAATACTTAAGAAACTATTTTCCCATCTCTCACCAAAAGCATGTTGGGAAACAACTATGAGTTTTGCAAAGTGTGTGGAATTCAGTGTTGGCCACAATGAGAAAAAATGTAACATGGTAGGTCTGTCAAAGTTTGCCCAAGAAGCCACAAACAACACATCAACCGTCCATTTGTTTTTCGCCTTAAATGTATCTGAAGCTAACCAGGTTTCAAAAGCAGAAGCTAAAATGTCGATGCTGATGGCTAAGAAGCAATTTCTTGTTCAGCTTCTTCAATGAAGTCTGTGGCAGATATGTTCCCATACTCTCCGAAGAGCCAAGAGAGGAAACCCTTTTCAAAATGTAAAAACTATGGTCAGGTAGTTTTTCAGAAAATCTCCCAGTCCAAAGCCCGACTCACTTAGAACATAAACGAAAAACTACTGTAAAATGGAAGAAATAGTGGGAAATCTTGGGACTTCAACAAAACAATAGCATCCATAGCTGGCAAAAAGTTAGATACACAAAAGATGAAAACAGTTGTGACAATTACAATGTCACAGATCAAAATTCAACAAAAATATTATAAAACTTATAGTGGATCAATGGCTAGTCGAGCTAATAAATTAAAGTACATAAATGTAACTGTTTTGGGGTCGATTCTTAATCTAAACATGAATATTTTTAATGATGCTCAAGGTTAAAAGGTTCCTTGTATAGTTTAAAGCACTGTAAATTACAGGCCTACTAAACCTACTTGTAGGTCCCTAATAGCTCATATATTTGGGACAGATGTGTGATGATAACACCTATTGAAAAGGCTGGTCACAGTCAAATCAGGTGCTCCCATGGACACTAACTCACAATTCGAAAGTAATACAATAAGACAAGTATTTTCTGCACAATTCTCAAACAGAGAGGCATACAACAGTAAGACAATCAGTCAACCAAAACTCTCTGTCAGGATAGTTAGGGCATGTGAGGACATACTGTATTCCTCAGTTACAAAACAAATGGCAAAACACACATATTGTGAAAAAGTAAAGGGAAAAAAATGGCATGAAAGATGAAAGCTGGAAGGGATTATTTCGCCTGACAGACCCCATTTTAGCATCCTCAGCAGAGTTTAAATCAAACTATGTGACGACCAGCAAAACACCCTCCCAACACAAACAACAAATAGATTGTTTTTAAAGTATCAAGAATAAAATGAGACAATATGCCTCTTATAAAGTTAATTTTATACTACAAATATTTAAAATAAGCTTGCTGAACTGCATGTGATTTGGGAACAAGAAGCATGTCAGGATATTAATGAAATAAGCCATGCCAAGGGAATGATACCAGCAGAGGAGTCCGTGTTTGATGCAAGACTGTATTTGCATATGTGTGTGTGTATGTGTATCTATACATGTGTACACACACAAATAAACACTTAGATGCTTTGTTGTGAATTTATTCCCTTACTCCAGTTATACAGAATTATAGACACCTTTATTCAGTTTAAGTAGGCTACAGAATAAAAGACTGTCCTCACCAGCACTATGAAAGCAAGTATTTATTTAACTGCATAACACATTTTTTCATTTTGTCTGTAAGTGAATTATGACTGTCCTCTGTAAGTATCAAAGGTGGAAGCGTTAAAAGATGTACAAAAGTGCTTTGTGTTGATGGTAAAGAATGTGTTCCTTTAACTGTGGAGGCTTTGATTTGTATTCTGTCTCCTGCTAACAATGATGCTGAAGGCAATCCATCCCGAGCACTTAGTAATGTCCACTTGACTTGCACTAATGTGCAGTGTATTATATTATTATACTGTATTACATGTTCAACAGTGTGTACTCAAAATATAGTATTATAGTTATGGTCATATCTGTAGTTTCTTTTCTATTTAGTTTGATATCATTTCCCTTGAATTGTATAAATATGTATTTGTCATTGTTTGCATGTCGTTTATGCCAATTGGCTGCTGCAACACTTTAATTTCCATTTGAGATTTTAAACTTTATATCCGTCTCGCTATCTAACCTTAAAGGACTAGTTCAACATGTTTGCTCATTCACTTTCTTGCCAAGAGTTAGATCAGAAGATAAATACCCCTATCTCGTCTATCCCCTAAGTAAAAACCTTTAGCCAGAAGGTGATTAGCTTAGCTTAGCTTAGTTTAGCTTAGCAAAATGACTGAAAGCAAGGGATAAGGGGGTATAGCTAACCTTGCCCTGTCAAAAGTTAAAAGCCATTTACTTACCAGCAATTCTAAGGAGTAATGGGAATAAAATATTATATCTTGTGTGTTGAATCCTTAATCTGTGAGGATTTTTAAATGTTGGATATTTATGCTAGCAAATCCATCTGCTTCCAGACATCATGCTAAGCTAAGATAATCACCTCTGGCTATAGGCATATTTCCATATATTTCAAAATGGAGAGCTAATCCTTTATGCAAGTAGTTTTAGTTGCCTAAATATAACCAAGCCTTAATGGTGGCAGATTAGAAGACTAATATGAGTTGCCTTTGGAAGGGTTTCAGGGTAATTTTAGAAGGTTCTGACAAATGACATACATATATTGTCATTTAGATATAAGGATTCATTGCCAAATACCTCTACATTACAGGATTCACATCCATTTACAGCAGTAACATAATACATTTAGCTTTAGTTGAACTTTCCTCATAGAGCCTTCTTCCAAAAGTTCCAAAACCTCTCAATGTACAACCACTAAATGACCTCTGTCCAAAAACCTAGATGGGAGTGCCCATCCTGGACTTTAGAGTACTGAGTTATAACTGGAACAATCCATCTTTAATGGTGTACCTGTAATGCATGAATTCACCTACAGAACAGTAGTTGAAGTTATCTCCGTTCCTTTTTTGACTCACATTGGGGGATTCTCTGAAGAATGTATGAACACACATTTTGAGGCCATCTGAATCCTAGAAATAGAAGTAAAAGCACCCGCACTGAACCAGACTATTTTAATAGTACCTGCATAATACCTGTTTATTTCTTATTCCTGGTTCAATAAGGAATGAATGATCTTGACAGACAACATTACCAAGTATCATTTAATCATAGAGTGACAGCTGATGTGGGACACTAACAGACCCATGCACAAATATCGCTGTATATTTGCAAACATTGTATGGATTTACATAATTAAGTGGCCTGCATGCTTAATCCCAAATTGCTCAGTATGTGACTTTGCATTTTGGTATCTCGACAACTCCACAGCACAGATTCACTTCTTCATCCTCTCACGTTAGACTGAGGGCAGACTCGACACTATATATTCGCGTCTTGAGGTACAAATTGGTATTACCATACAGACCGGGCAGAGACTACTTTAACATATAGCACCTTTAAAGCTGTCTTTCATTTAAGAGGTTCATTACAACATGGGCAGTCCTGTCAGTGTTGTGAAATGACAGGGAATTTAGGCTACAGGCTTCTTCAATTTGTGTACTAGTACAACATTTGTTTCTACAATAATTAATGATACAGTCTAGTTAAATCTGCCATTTCAGAATTCATCATCATGTTTTTTAGCTGCAGAGTTTAAGAGCAGCATTATCAAGTATTAAATGGGCAAGACATAGTGTCTAGTGCAGTGGTCTCCAACCCTGCTCCTGGAGAGCTACTGCCCTACATGTTTTAGGTATCTCCTCACTCTAACTCGTTATCAAGCAGCTGAGGCTCGTCAAAGGGCTTGATAACGAGTTGATTATTAGAATCAGGTGTGTTAGAGTGAGGAGATACCTAAAACATGCAGGGCAGTAGCTCTCCAGGAGCAGGGTTGGAGACCACTGGTCTAGTGTAATCTACAGTCACTAGATATACCATGTTGTGTCCCACTGGATTTAAAAAATAAAAAGTGTACATATTTTTTAACATGGGTTGATATTATGACCTTTCCTTAAGTCCAATCCAAAAGCCATCTTATCAACTCTCTAGACAAGATAATTAATGGCCACATTACCATGAAATTGGACACTGTCCCCAGATGATGAACCCCACTGGCTTTGGTGTCTTACCACCATCATTCATACCGTGATCACACATAAGATGTTGCATTATGTTATGGGGGGTTAATACCTTGACGTTATAAGAATAGAAAAATCATCAATATATTGCTTGGCTTTACACTCATACACACAGTGGATGTCTTCCATATTGACTTGGTACAATCTGTAGGCCTTAGGGCAAGGTAGTCTTCAACCACTGAAAACATACCCTAACACCTTAACTGACCACTCACCAGTGTTCGGAGTATTCTGAGTGTGTGTAAGGGTGTGTGACATGCTGACTTGTGTGTAGTAGAGTTTGTGTGCTTGTGAGCGGGTGGGTGGATGGCTGGGGTTGACGTAACATGACTCTGCATTGCAGATTTAATGAGGGAAAAGGCAAAAAAGCTGTTGGCGTTTTGTGATGCGTCACCAAACTGAATGCCTTCCCAATGGAGCTTCACGAAGTGTAGTTATTGTTTACCCTCTAACCGGAGTGAATAAAATTGACATTATCTATTTTTATTTATTCCTAAATAAATTTTCCCCTTCTTGGCGTTTCCATCATGCTTTGAACGGCAGATTTACATATATTAATATTACCTGTCTCCCCGAAATAAACACTCAGCTGCATCCAGAAAGTGTCAAAAGCACTGTGTATTTATATGATATGTAGACTGCATAGAACACAGAAATGTCTTCACTCATGTTCTCTGTTGTTGGTCATTAGGGTTTACCATATTTGGGATTCTGAGTCTCCACCTGTATTTCTTTTCTCTCTTTAAGTATTTTCACAGTGGAACGGATTTAGACCGGTGTGCATTGTTTCCTCCATATCTCTCTCTCTCATTATTGCTGCTGAATAAAACAATAGCACAGGATATTGTAGGTGATATTAATGTATTTCTTATTATTTGATTTGGGTGGGTCAGAGATGATTAGTAAGTCTATTTAAACGCATGATGAATAAATCCTAAGGAAAAATGACATTGCTAATTATTCTATAAATATCCTTATAATATGTTACTTCATGTGAGGACAGTGATTGCTTTTCTCATGGTGTCTGTGTTATCTACATACTAAAATAAGTAGTGGTGCCACTGTCAACAAGGAAAAACAGTTTATTCATAAACCCATATTTTTGCTTTTGCTTGTGTCATTTTCACTCATTTTCATCACTCGTTTTCATGTCACGTGGCAGACCTTGTTTACCGAGACAGGTCCCATTGTTATCCCTCAGGGGTCTTTGGGAAGTAAACTTATGCAGCACGAACCATCAAACATATCTGTGTTAGAGGGGGATTGTTTGCACTTCTTGGCAGACAGACTGTCAGAGAAAAATGAAATAAATGGAATATGGTAAAGAGTTTTGCCTTTAAATGTAAACTGTAATACCAGTAATTCTAAATTTCATTACACAACTCATACTATGGAGTCAAGTGAAATGATTATGCTGTAGCTAATCACTTCTCAGAGACAGATTCCTCAGGCAAATGGCCCGTTGAACAAATAGTCCACATACAGGTGAACATACATTACAGTAGCTTTAAAAGACTTACTTAGGCTAATGAGTAACTGGAAAGGACAAACTCCAAGGACAGTTTTCAGGACAGCAACTCATTTAAATAATGTAAAATATGTCATGCATACTTCTATTTATTGATCTCTGTAGAACTGCTAAGATCAGATGTGAAGCAGTTTTGTTTCTTCACAGGTAAAAGGTATTTGATTACATCATATATTGGCATTCAACGTATACAGTGCATGTTTTATCATGACGCTATCTAGATAATGGGCTGTATTTAATTGCAAATACTGAAGTTTAGCTATTTTTTGCTTAATGAGGGCATAACATTGTGCCAAAATGCATTGCATTAACCAAAGGAAAAAGATGGAGACCGTATCTTGTAATTATGAGATAGTAAGTAAGTATCATGAAGTACAGAAGTCATAATTACAAGGTCCACACTTTTATTTACTGTTGTTGATATGGAACATACAGATTCGCTGATATGTACTTTAAACAAGAAGACTAAGTCAAAATTGAATGTATGGCTGGACTGTTTATGGTCAATATGCAAACTAATGTCACTAAGTCACTCGTAGTGTCCATAATGTTAATTCCTGAATATGTCCATCTGCAATTTTCTGTCATGGTCCCAGTAATATTTGTTGTTATAATTTACTGTAGTTTTATATCACATGATATGGTTAAGCAGCTGACTCAAAAAAGGGTATGAATGCAGTTGAAAGAACAATACTTTACAGTCGTATCTTGGGATGTTTGATTTGAAAGAAAACTTACTGTTAACTCCCACTGCTTTTATCTGTTTTTGTCTGCAGATGTCAGACATATAGTCTCATCCATGTTTACATAGGATTAGCATGCTAGACTAACAGTCCGTCAGCTGTGTGACTTTATGTCCATGTTGTGACATCTTTCAAAGCATTTAAACACTGAAAACACCTGTCACTTGCCCAGAAACACTGCAGCTACACCTTTTTTTTATACAGTCTACGGGCAACACACAGCACAAGACTGCTATGCTAACATTGTTACCTTTGCTAAAAAGCTGGTACCTAACATGCAGGCTGGGAATATTAATCTGTTCTGTCTGGGTGTGTCCACAGGCTGGTGCCCCTGTCAGTGTCAAAGCCTCCATGTGGTCAGTAAATGTGAGCCCCCTGAGGATATAATAGAAGTTGTGCTGATTCATTTTGAAAGAAGTCAATGGGGAAACTCCAACATTGGGCGAGCCGACCAATGGTGTTATTTCACATAAGTAAATTAGTGAGTCAGTGATGGACAGACATTCAGGGTTATAGGGCTAGTCTATTGGCAATCCAGCCAAAAACAAAATAGAGAAAGAAACAGCTTTGTTCCACTGATTCATAAAATAAATCAAAGCAGAAGTTCCACAATTCAACAGTTCTGGACTTGGGTCATATATATTGTCTGACTTTTCTATTAAAGTATACACATTTTCTTAATGTGTATGTCTTGGTTACCTTTACCCTAATCATACTGTAGTTACCATGCACTAACATTGTCATAATAAATAATGAATCAGTGTTCTATAATATCATTGAGCATAATCTTGGGTTTTGCAGAAGTGTTATCGACATTATGTCTGCCAATAGGATTGATATTTAGTGTGTGTGGGCACATATACACAGTGTGTACTGGAATTTCCTGGTAATGACCTTTTCAGTGGATCAGGTGATGTTTTAACATGGTAATCAATGACTAATCAATGGCACTGCTTTTTTCTGAGTCAGATGAATACAAGAACATTTGCCCAGTAAACATCATCTCTAACATCCACTTGGGACACAGAGAAGTAATTCCATAATTGATTAACTTAATGTGATCTATATCCACCCTTTCTCCACTAACACAGTACCATCTTCTAACTACTATGCATAAACAAAGCATGCTCACAACAATAATGCTAACATGCTGATTTTTGGTTAACCATGTTTGCCATTTTAGTTTATGCATGCTAAGATTTGCTAGCCAAAGTTATTACAATTTATCCTATGAGAGACATGAATTTTTTTTACCAAGATTCATATGTTTATGCTAATAGATAACACTAGACTTGACTAGTGTAGTTTAAACACAAATAAAGAGACACTTTTTTATTATTCTGAATTTAATTGAACATTCAAATCACTCAATGAAATAGTAATTTACTCCATCAGTTTTTATGGAGAAAACTGATTTAACACATTACCACAGTGTCAAAATTATAGATCACTTATAGAGGTGTGAATTATTATGTGCCAAAACAAATCCCAACACAGAGATGTTTACTAAGGTCTGTCGATACTTTGTAAATGGGCAAATATACAGTGATAATGCCTTGGGACTTAACAAATGCTGAAGTGAATATACAAGTGTGATGACTCACAGCCAGCAAATTGTGCTGTACATTTGTTCCGATGTTTTTTGGTCTCATTGTAAAAGATTGCTAGAGAACATTCGTTCTGCTTGTTTATATGACTTTTGAAATGTCCAGAATTACACGCAATCTCTGTAAAATGGGTTGTATGGTACAGCCAGATGGAAGAGTTTTTCTACGATGAAGCTATATTGTAACCTTTTTCTCTGAGGTTTAGTGAATTCACTGGAGGGGGGAACAGATTGGCTGTGTAGTGTACAGAAAAGACTTGACTCTGCCACTGTAAATGACAGCTGACATTTTAGGACGTGTGTAGAAAATTGCATTAAAAGGTACAATGTTCCAGACTGTGTCATGGTCTTAAGAAAAATTGAAAGCTGATGAATCATAGCTTATAGCCAAGGTCAGGCCATATGCACTCCATTAGACCACATGTTGCAATATGTTCAGTACTCTTTCAAAAAAGACATTGTGGCCAGTAATATGTTTTTCAATGCCAGTGTTGTTAACAAAAGCTATAGAAAATCCTACAGTAAAATTGCAGGTGAAAATGGAACAGTTGAACAATGTGCCAATTTTTTTCACATTGAGTTACTGTGTTCTATAGGGGGTCAAGAGTGTGGTTTTTCACTCCAATCAAACACAAGGCTACAACATTTGTGTGTTCACTGTCTCAGGTGAAAGTTCTGCAAATTAGTGCATCATCTAGTCCCATATTGCGAAGATACAACAAAATAGTATTGCAGAGAAGATTGTGGTAAAAAAGCATAATCAGGTTGTACATTGTGACAATTTCTGTCTCCGTCCAAAGCATTCTGTAAATCCTCCAGTGTTACACTTTGTCTCAGCTGGAACTAAAAGAAAATGTGCTCAATTATTGCAGAAAAGTCTCAAAACAGAAAAATGATATTGGATGATTCTGCAAAACTCTTTACAGTTACAGCATTGTTGTACATTTACTGCATGTTTTCAATTGGTTATTCCTGTCATATTTGCCTCTGGCAACAATAGTTTGGTTAAAGTACTGTATGGTTAAGGTTAGGAAAGTAAACACGGTTCAGGCGAAGGTTGTCATGGTGATTGTCACCGCGATGAACTATAAAACCAAAATCGGGTAAAATTACGTGTAATTATGTCAAATTCAAAAACAATGCAGTGACTGATCCCAGTAACATTCTATTATTCCAAACTAGATTTGTTGGCGGTTTCACAAAATGTCTGTGTTCAATAGACATCCAGTGGCCTGCATGTTTAGCCTGGCACTAGTTTAGCACAAACACTGGAAACAGCTATCCTCTACCTACAAAGGAAGAAATTATGGCATTAAATATAGCTCCATCCTTACTTATATATTTTTTCTTAGCTACATCCAAAAATGACACAGTCAGTTAAGAGTCATGAAAGTGTCTGAAGGACTGACCAAAACAGTAACCTAATGCTTGTCCTGATTTAGAGGTAAAATACAATACAAAGCATACAATATTCCAATTTCCAAAACCATTACACCATCACGGTTAAAAATGAATTGTGTTTTATTGATTTGTTGTTGTTTTATGGTGTGGCAATTCTATGGTTACAGTCTGGTTAGGTGGTTAGGCGCAAAGGGTTAGGAAAAGATAATGGTTTGGGTTAAAATGGTCATTTGGTTTATACTTTATGCAACCTCTGTCATCATGGCAACATTACACACCACAATGTTACGATTTTAAGTGTTGCGGTTGGAAACATAACAAGGGAACAGGGAAGGGACCAGTTGTGTCCTGCAGCAAAGTCAGCTTTTTGCCATCTGTCTATCTAGCCATCCACGCTACCCACCTCCTCCTGAAAAGGGCAAAAGTTATTTTATCTTATCCTTATCTCACCTTACTATGGTCGCTAGATGGTGTAAATCTAACTATAGTTTGTTTTTGCCAGCCTGAATTTTAGACCCATACTTTTCTTATGAGAACAGGCTGGTAGTTACAGCTCTATCTCCCATGTTCAGATGTGTATGGGCTGTCAGGGTAGCTCTCAGTTCACATTTGCTTACACTGAGCAAAGAAACCACAGAATGGGAAGCACAGAGGCATGTTCAGTCAATTTCACTCATATATTTGAATCCAATTATGGTGGAGCTGTTGAACAACCATTGCTCAAAATAGGATTCAGACTTTTTCCTGCAAAACTGTGGCTGTAGTGGCTCAATGATGACAGCAAAGGAATTACTCTCCCTTACAAAGGCCATGTGCTTCACCCCTCAAAAGGAGATTTAGCAACCTTTCAGAAATGCTTCTGCCATGACAACTGTACATCTGTTTATACCCCAAATGACTGCAGAAGAGATTGGAAAGGAGAATGGGCACTCCATTCTTTGAGGAATACAATCCCCCAGGTTTCATTGGAAGCAACTTCAGAGGAGATTGTGTAGCCTTACATTCGCTCAAGGTAAATTAATGTGCCAGACCTAATACTTCAGTGCAAGCTTACCTGACCTAAACATTGCATATACCTTTCATTCTACACACAAGGCAATTTTACTCATCGTTGCTATTTTCCAACATTGATATCCTGCACCTGGGGTCCTTGTTAAAGCATAGGATAGCATATGAAGTAATGGTTGTGACATTCACTCTTCAAGGCAGTGCACATAGTAAATTATAGAGTAGTTTCATAATATATCCCAGATGCCAATAGAAATTGTTTTAAGTGCACTGTTAAACACAGTTCCTAGGTCTCAAGAGTTAGCTTTGCAGAAGATTGTGTACCCTATATATATGTTGAGAAAGGTCAAGTTGTATCAGTCCTAATATCTGGTATATTCCATCAAGGCAGTGTAAGCCACATTGAGCTAAGAGGCACTTCTGCCCTTTTTAAGCATGAAGTAATGGAATCATTCTACTTTGACCACCACATCAAAATAATCTGATGTAGTGTAGAGGACCAAATGTTCTGAGAGGCAACAATGGCATTTTAGATCCAAATAATTCAGCTCACATTGGAGGAACCTAAAAGGATAATTCTTCATTTCATGTATGATACTCAAGTGGCTCTTTGACCTGAGAGCTGACAAAGTATGTGAGAAAATTGCACTGTTTGCTGCTACATAATACACTTTTGCGAGGTATATTTGCCATTGCAATACCTGCTTTTAGTTCTATGTGCATGTTACACTGCTCACTTTACTCCTCCTTTATATTCATCTTTTTATTAATTTTCATGAGTGAGGTGGATGGTGGGAAAACGTAGCACATCTCCAACTTATAAAAGTGTAGCCTCCAGTGCACACACCACTAAGAATGGACTTTTCATTGAACTGTGAAACATCTTGCCAACGGTACTTTGAAGTATTTTCATATAATAAGGTAATTTAACTTTTTTAGTGAAAACTCATATCAGATACAAGTGATTATCTCCAGCAGATTATTCTTACATGTCTTAAAACATATCTTAAGGGGGTCTTCAAACAACACAGTATGTTATAGGTCTGTGCACTCCAGAATGACACATTGAAGTGTTTTCTGATGTGAACAAAATGACAATATATTATAAGGAAAAAAATAAGTTTCATTTGTGTACTGCCATCAGCAGATTAATATACTGTATTTTTATTGAAACACTTTAATTAAGACGTTATGGTTATGATCATGTGGTGTACTACATATACACCTCATTAATTTATAAATAAAGCTGGTAGCATAAAATTACATGGAGATTATAGTCTCTGCTTTCCTTCTTTAATTTCATTTGGTTAGTAACTGAGGTTTGATCTAATAAAAGAAGCAGCAGGCATTGAAATGTTGTATCTAAAAGCTGGGCATCAGAGTTGGTGTACTGGTGTTCCTCTTGGTAAGTGAAGTGAAAAAAGGTAAAAATGTTGCAATTTTCAGCACACAAAGGACCTAACAATAGATTTATCACATGGAAAAGCAACATAAAATGATCTCAGCAAAACCACACTTCCAGGTATCTTTAGGTCCATTTGTAAAAATGTATATTATACTGAAACAGTACATTACCTTGACCAAAAGAAAGCAAAATGCATCCGCTTCCTCTGAAAATGTGCCTTTTCTGTTTATAATTCACACATTTACTTTCCATCGAACCTCAAACAACAAACTGTTGTTTTTTTCCTGGCACATATATCTACACCTTTTCAGCCCAGGGGGAAATCAAAGAGAGTGGAACTGCATTCCAACAGTGCAATTATGTTTCTCTGCTTGCAATGGATGGGGGGAATAAAAAGGATGAGGCGGTAAGAGATTAACAAATAACAGGAGGAATGGTGAGAAATGGAGGGTATGGGAATGAGGTGTGAGGATACAGATGATGTGAGCCAATAGGAATAGGTGAGATAACCTATTAGGAAACACATAAAGTGGATGGGAGGAAGTCTGGAAAGGACATGGAAGAAGGTAGGGATTATAGTGGGAACAAGAGAAAGGAGGAAGCGTGGAGCAAGTAATATAACAATAACCTAGCAAATGCAATATGCTCAGGAGATGCTGGTTCACTTTCCATTATCTGCTCTGTTGCTGCTTCAATGGAAACAGCTCCCATGGATTTTCAAGCGGGCATGTCAGCAGCTCTTATATACAGTAAATATACAAAATGTGTTTTTCTTTAGACTTTTCAGCAAAGCTATTCCATCTCAAAGAGAAATTTAGAAAAACTACTGGAAAATTGGCCTTTTTTGTAGCTGTCAGGCAGATCAACAACTACTGAAATACTGAGAGTGGTGAGATACAATATGTTTCGAGTGTCGATCCTAGGGAACAAAGTGTGTCATCTCATTTTTACCTTATTGATTTCAGATGTCAGTGCTATATTACTACACAGCATTGCTCTTTTTATCTCTCTCTCTCTCTCTCTCTCTCTCTCTCTCTCTCTCTCTCTCTCTCTCTCTCTCTCTCTCTTCCTCTCTCTCTCTCTTCCTCTCTCTCTCTGTATAACAGATCAATAACATTATTCAGAGTTGAAATATAATGGCATCCACCGTTACACAATAGTGCACTGGTGTCATTTGCTTGGTGCAGCCTTTGATATTGTTCACCATGAAATACTTGTCAGTCTGAAAAAGACGTGGAGTTTTCTGGTACTGTCCTCAGTTGGTCCAGATCATGTCTCATAGGGAGAGACCATTGTGATGGTTTGAGTTAGTTTTTTCTCTTTTTTAGTTTGACTGGGGCCAGCCAGGTCTCTCTCCTGGCATGTAAGATTGTCTTGTATTTTAAGTCAGCGTCTCTGTACTACAAACCCCACACAAAGACGGACCCTGTTTCATAGATTACACCCTTTTTTGCACAACCATAAATGACATAGACCACGTTGACATATAGAGACAAGAGTTTGTATTGAAATCAACAGGAAAAAACCACAACAAAATTTATTTTTTCTTAGTTTTGACTTTTTTTCTGTAAAATAAAACAAAACAAAATAAAATTGGCAGTTCAGCTCAGACCTCAGAAATCAGCAAGTCCTCTTCAAAAAAAAAAAAATCTGTTAACTTTTCAATTCAGTGCTTCAGTTCACTTGTCAAAAGAAAATCAGTCTGCCTACGTACAAGTCCCGTCCGTCAGTGTGTGTGTGAGCTGCAGTCCGAGTAGGTTTTTTGTTTTTTTTACTCTTTTCGTCTGAAGGATGTATGAATGAGCCCGGATCAGCTGACCATGGTTCTCTTTTGTTCAGCGGTTTGTGTGTCCAGATGAGAAGGATATCTCTGGCGTGAGGAGGTGAGTATTTGTGTCGGCTGCTGCAACTGTGGCGAACGAGAAATATAAACGGCCTAACAACTTTATTTTCTCTGTCTGATATCTGTCAATAACATTGCTTACCACAGCTGATGACACTCATATTTAGTCAACTCTATCACTTTCTATGTCCCAAGTGACTATGGTCCCATAGACTCTCTCTTTTAATAAGTAGCTATTTTAGTCAAATAAAGACAAGACGGAAATCATTGCCAATTGTATTTGGCAGAAAGTAGGAAATAATTCAAGTTATTGTCCATCTTGATTCTAGAACTATAATGACGAAAATCCCAGGATAGAAATTATTAATTTAATTAAGGTAAAAATCTGACTCTAATAGTAATGCAAAGTGCTAAAAGTCCAGCCCTGGATTTTCTAACTTAACAGTCATGGTTGCAAATTAACTTCATTTATCTAGACAGGAATGGCAGATTTTAGAGACACATTTGTATCATAGAGTTTATCTTAGTTAAGAAAGAAGTCATATGTGTCGCTGTGCTCCTAAAACCTCATGGGAGCATTTTGGCATCCTATCAAATTAATTGCAAAAAATCTTAATAAGGGACAGCTCTTAAAATTAGTGCTCCATAAATCAACCCATGGTCAAAATATCCACAGGGTAACTTTAACTGGGTAAAAAATATTTAGACCCCAATTGGTAGGAGGTGGGTGTGTCTGTGGGTTATTGTTTTAGCGAGCCATGTTGGGGGATAGACTTTAGAACAGCTTATTTGAGTTAATTTCCAAAGGTGCAGGAGGTGAGAACAGAAAGAAAGGCAGTGTTTTATCACTCTTAAATACTTGGCCGTATTTTGTGTTTGAGTTTTAAAATAACACCTACAATTACTGTCAAGAAAATAACAGCATATTCAAGAAAATTGGTACCCTGAATTCCACGCCAGTGTTACTGTTAGAGTTCATTAAAATTCAGAAAACATTTTCAGTACACCTTGTTTCCCCATCTACTATCCTTGTGCCAGGCATATTTTTGCTTAAATAGGATAAAAATTTGGGGAGTGATTCTTCTATCATCCTTTCACTCAAACCATCCGTCTCTGCCAGAAAGCTTTAACTCCATTTGAGCTGAAAGAATCCCATTCATTTCCATTTTTTCGCATCAAAACAAGCTTAGCTCTCGCTCTCTCTCACAAACACACACACACACACACACACACACACACACACACACACACACACACACACACACACACACACACACACACACACACACACGCGTCTACACACACAGCTTAGCTCAGCTAGGATATAAGAAAGCTTGTTGCTAAGGTAATAACATAACCAGGCCAGGCTGCACTGCTTTCTAGAGCAAGGAGAAATATTACTGACATATACAGTACAGTGTGTGTGTGTGTGTGTGTGTGTTTGCATGTTTGTGTGTGTGGAGTGGGAGGGGAGGCTGATCCCCTTGAGTGACTGTTAACGTGTTACGTTGTCTGTATGTCCATTTGCCACCGATGAAGTGCTTTTTTGTGTGAGTATGTCTGTGTATGATATTTTACACTCTCCATGCAAATCCCAGAGAAAAAGGCCAAGCATTGCCTGCGTGGCCTGCTGGCAGTAAAATGCAGGATTTCATTTACAGAGCTGTCAACACATCACTCATAGCAACAGGATTTCTTGGACTTAACTCAGCGAAAGGTCACTTAATCAGTCAGTCACTTAGATGGGAAGCATGCATTTTGTTTTCAATAACGCTGCTTTTTCAGATGGCACCACTGGATTTCCAAAATGTAAGCTTTTTAGCAGCTGATAACTAAGCTCTTGTTTCACCAATTGATTTTTTTCCCTTTCCCTTTAAAATTTTAAGTGGGTTTGTAATGAGTCTAAGGATTAAAGATCTTACTCAGCACATTGAGGGCTACGTAAACTTTTCATTCATGTGAGAAATTGGGGAAAATGCAAGTTACAAGCTTCCCATGCGTCAGCATTAATATATTCATACGCTGTGGCTTTGAGCCAACTGTTACTGCTACTCCACACAACAGAAAAAAAAGTAGCACAGCTTTGTTAATAATCTCAGAGTACTAGGCAATGCAATTTAAAACAGCATGGCTTTGCAATAATCTTTAAGAGGCACTTAAGTCCAACTTGTCAACAGAACAAAACAGTAAAGTACTGACTGACTGACACTAATATTACAAATATGGTATACTGTCATGTTGAAAGCTGCCATCTCCACATCCACAAGTGAGGTGCAGTTTTTTGTCTAGAATAGAACTCAGCAACCACTCATGGGGAATGAGTTAATTGGGCTCCATTTCAAGCACTTACAATGTCTGTGTGACTGTAACTTTAGAGCATCCTTATGTCTAATGGACAAAATAGGTCTCATAGCAATGACTTTCAAAGCTGACCTTTATGATTGTATTCTGAATAGACACCTCTGTGGCTAATTTCATCTAAAAATACCTGATTATGGGTAAAGATCAGGTTCATAGTTAAAAGAAAGCATCTTTGACTAGTGGGAGGAGACTGGATACAAACAATGGTCACACACTCTCTCTGGCCAGGTATCACTGTGATGTTTTGTAGCTGTGTGAACACATCACTGTACATCCACCTTTGCTGGCATTTTTAAGTAATAATTAAGTTTTTAGCTCTAGGAATGGTAATGTTAGTCGGTTGGTCTAGGGACGGTAATATTTGTCACATTTTGGTCCATACTGAAACTACTGGTGGATTGCCACTGAATTTGGTTCATTCATTATGAGCAGACAATGAATCCTACTGACTTAAGTGATCCCTTGACTTTTCCCTTAGTTCCACAATGAGGTTGGCCTGTGGTATTGAGTGAAATATCTCAACAACTGTTGGGTGCATCTTCATGACATTTGGTGCACATGTTCATGCCAGCCTCAGAGTAATTTGTGATCCTTTTGGATATTCCCCTGACTCTTCTTCTAGTGCCATCATCAGTTCAAAATGTATGTTTGTGGAAAAGTGTGCTTGTCTCACATTGTACATGATTGATTCTCCAAAATATTCTTTTTCATTTCTTGGTTTTTCTAGTTGCCACTAATTGTGTGGTAAATTTGACATTTTTTTTCCTGTTGATAGAATGATCATTTGCTTTTTACTAAACAGTTTCTAAGGACATGAAATTCTTTATGTTTTAGGTTTTTAAAATGAACGTATGGCATCAAGGGGGAAAAGTTGGGTGTCTATTGAGAAGAGAATGTCACTGACCTGTGGAGAATGATGATCCAGTCTGGCAGTGTCATTGGAGGAGTTGCTTAGATGGTTGGTTCAGGAGTTGGAAAAGTGTCCATCAGTCATTGACATTTGTTTCTATTGTCATCACTGGAAAAAGTCCATGGTCTATCAGAGTTAAAAAGGGTAGAAAACTATAGTGTTTGTATTGTTTGTTTCCAGGAAATCCATGAATCCATGTTGAATCTTGCACCAACTCACTGAATCTCGTGGTTACAGCATCATGGTGTCACCAGCCATCACTCAAAGCCATCTACATCCCTCTTTGCTGTGAATAGTAAAGAGTCTTAACTGGTATAATCACAATACCAAGGACAAGATAAGGACTTAATAGTGACACTGCATACGCAACCTTATGAACAAGTGCAGCCAATTGCAAAAGCAGCCAATACTGTAAGCTGGTAATTGGAAACCCTAACCTATAAACACATTGACAGGGCTGATTCTTCTTAAAAGTTTCATAATTACTAGCTGCAGTATTCTTCTTTATTGTCTTCTTTGTTGTATTGCTGCATTTCTTGTCATTACCTGTAAGTCAATGGAATGGTATAAAACCACTGGCAGGAATGCATTTTACATAATCTGCCTGCATATGTGAGTGCATGTGCGTCTATGTGTGTGTACGACACAAACAAATTGGTGACCCACTCATAAAAAAATATGCTCCACAGTACTCCTGGGGACACAAACTCCACAGGGTACCTTTAATTAGCCCAGTGTTTTCCCCACCAGTGTGGTGATGTCCCATGGATAACAGTTCAGGCAAGGAAGTGCAAAATGAGCAGTTGAGAAATTAATCTGTACAAAAAAATCAAAGCCTCATAGCTACAGTGACTTTTTTCTTTCTTCTTTTTCTTTTGGAAAGACTGTGGGACAATGTTAAGCTCTAATGTCACTTTGAAAGCATTATGTAAATGAAAAAGAAATCTGATTTGCAGCTGCAGAGTACCAAACGGATGCAATCAAAGCTAGTTGTCCCACATTAACCCAAAATGAACAAAACAATCCATCCACTAAGTAATTTGCAGGGTAAATGACATGTAAAGATGTGATCACATCTATAATTAATCGGCTGCAGTCTAAAAATAGTGGAAAGGTTTCATTAGCATTTTAGCATTGTGCTTAGTAGTGAGTTTAGCCCTAACATTTTATTATATTATATTATTAACAATAAAACTTAATATAATGGGTTTTTTAAAATGAGTTTCATTCTTCAGTCATTATTTGGATGATTTCTAAGCAGTTTTGTTCAGTTCTTGGGCTAAGAAATTTCACTTGGTATTTGTTACAACCTGCAGACACATTACCGCCTGCCAACCCAACACATTTGTGGCAATATATGAGTTAAGACAGCTAATCACACAAGATAGTGCAGGTGTTGTCGGTGACCTATCATCTCCTTAAGAGTGAGTCTGTTCAGTGTCACAACTTGACTCATGATAAGAACAATTCCTCAAGCAGGTGACCTTCTGGTAGTTGCTTCTCACTGCCATCACAGCTCTGTGTGCACAGACAAGTCTGTTAGTGTCAGCTAAATCTGAATGTTTTTTTTTCTCTGCTGCTAAAACAGTACATGCTCCAGGGTCCAGGTCTAACTACACTTTAATGTATAATGAAACATATGCAAACTCCATATATATGTACCTCCTGTGTACCCTAAAGCGTAGTAAACATACTACACATGTTACATATTGGTGGTTATTTTTTGGACTGGAGTAAATGAAAAGCACATAGATAGAATGGAAAATACAATTCTAGATTTAGTGCAGTGAAGAAAATATAAACTCTGTGGTTGTATATTATACAGGAGACTTCAAGATTGATTTTATTGATCAGCACCTCTTTATTTCTATCCCTCTTAAAGGTGCAGTGTGCATCTAGTGGAGCGGACTTAACAAAAATGTTATAAGTATGTTTTAATTAGTGTATAATCACCTGATAATAAGACTCATCATGTTTTCTTTACCTTGGAATGAGCCCTTTATATATACATAGGGAGTTATTCCTCTTCCACAGAGGCCACCATGTTGCATCAACATGTTTCTACAGTAGCCCCTAATGGACAAACCAAACACTGTCTCCAGAGAGGGCCTTTCATATTTTTCACTAGTTTCATGACCACCGTTGGTTCTTGGAAGGGAAGCGGGGGCAGAGGGGGATTCAGTTGGTGCAATCTGCAACCTCACTGCTAGATGCCACTAAATCCTACACACTGGTCCTTTAATCTCCATCCCAAGTGGCCTGCTCTCAAACCAGATAAAACAGAGAGGGAGGAAACAACTTGAGCTTTCATTGTAAGAGACAGATGGGGGTGCAACAAATTCCTTTTTTTCATACATAAGCCAAAAGCGGGTCATTTTGGTTTGGAAAAAGTGGGTCATCAAACCAAAATTAAAGCAACAAGCATCAAGTATTGTACTATCATAATAAAACAGTTTGCACCTGTGTCTTGCATGTCAACACTCTTTCGGGCTACACATGAATGCTTCTGGTTTAATGATAAATGCACTCAGTATAAACAGCACTGCCACAAAGGCAAATATAAACACAGATTAATATTATTGATTTTACTCAATTGCTTAATTAAGCCAGCCACTCCTGACCTTTTACCACTGGGAGAACAGCAACAGCCACACATTGTACAGGCATTCTGAATAAGAACTAAATTATAGTTATTGTGTATTTAAAATGAAGCATGTTGCTTCATTCCATAAGTCACTTTAAAAAAAAACAATTATGCCATTACTTAACTATTTTTTGTTTTGTTTTTTAGAAAGAACCCTTTATTTCTTGGTTTTTATTTTTCAAAACATTATCAAATAAATCAGTGAAATTCATAAATATTAGAGTGCAGATTAAAATCTATGACATTTTAATGGTTGATCATCAATGGCTCAAGACAGAAAAATGATTTTGCCCGTGATTACAACCTGTAGTGTGTTGTTTAAGTTTTCTACTTGAATATCTCGTAATGAACAAAAAAAAGTAGTGAAATCCTTCTACTCTACAAGTCGGCAGGGACACAGCTTCCGGAAGCTGACCAATCAGAACAGAGTGGGCCTGTTTCAGACAGAGGCTAAACCGCATAAAAGGCGAGTATAAGATAAATAAGGAGTCTTTTGAACTGTAAATCATGCAAATATATTCCAGTAGAGTCCCAGAATATAAATATAGACCTGGAAATGTGCAGAATATGTACCCTTTAATGTCTCAACCCAAAAAAAATAGAAATTAATATGCTTCTATAACCTCCACTCTTCTGTGAAGGCTTTCCAAAAGATCTTGATACCTGACAGCTGAGAACATCGTCCCACCAGGTTTCTAAAACAGCAACATTTTTGAGAAATTATAAATTGAAATTATTTCAATTTATTTGGATCAACGCTCACATGAAGATAGATAATCTACATAAATCTACTGCGCTGAGTGACATTTGACACATATTTGTTTTGTTGAAGAATAGAAAATCATCTTAATTGTGTTTCCCTTTGAGGAAACACAAATCTGGAGTCAAACTCTACCCTGCTGGCATATAAACTGGTTCCAAACAGAGGCATATGGTTGCAGACAGTTGGTCAAGTCAATAAAACAAACACACTTATAGCCCTGAAAGTAGTCAATACTATCCCAACTATTGATTATTCACATCCTATAAGGTTATCGTATAAGGTCGGCAAGTCAAGCGCTCATCCACAAAGCGGGCAAATCATTTCTTTATTGGGTACGGGACATTGCCATGTTGAAAAAGGTGAAGGACTTTCCAAATTATTTAATGTAGAGCGTTTATGGTAGCATATGGCCAATATACTATGTATAAGAACATGTATTAGAGCAGAAGGATAGAACATCTTTCAAAGCAGCACAGCAGAAGGCCAAAGACTTTGGTTGGCTTGCTGTGCACAAAGAGAAAGATGTTGGAAGATTGTTGTAGATAAAACAATATCTCTGTTTATTCTATGTGATATGAGAGGAAGCGGCTGTCATAAAGTCTATCTAGTTATCTATCTATTAAAAGACAGTGAAGAAAAGGAGATGACAAGAAGTCTAACAAAAAGGAAAAAGGAAGAGGAAGAATGAGCTGCACCAGTGAAGATGTTTAGACTACACTGATTTGTCAAAAGCACTTGCTTACTTGCACTTCAAACTAATTTTCTTATTCTCTCCCCTCTTGCTCTCTTCCCCTCGTCTGTCTCTTATGTCAGGACATATCTCTTATTTATCATTTTCTTCTCTCCGCAGCTCTGACACTTCATATTCAAGCTCTCACCATGAAATCACAACAGAGCCAAAATAAGCAGACAGTTACTGTACAGGCAGTGTTCATTTAATCATGGCCAGAGAAAGGCTTTCAACAATGATAACTTTTCCTTTTTTTCCCTTTGTTGCACTTTTCAAAACTGAGTCGCAAACCCACAGCAAGAAATGAATCCTACAGTTTTGAAACATACTGTTATCCATGTTGATACAGGACAGTGCTATGATTTAGCTTCTGATTTCCCATCATACTTCATCTTAAAAAGTACTACTTACTATTGTTGTCTGTGGTGAAAATCTCTCTCTTTGTTTTAGTTTGGCTCAGTTTGTATCCCCTGTCTAAGAAACCAAAAGAGCTTGACCCAACAGAGGTCTAAACCTGCCTTGAATGGGTGTCCAAATCAGACTTGCCAGAATTGGCCCCAAGTACACTAGTCCATTACCAAATACCAACACTAGTCCAAAGTTCAGTTCAGTTTTCCTAATTGGATCTGATTTTCAGCCCAATCTTGCCCATCTACATAGCAAAAAAACCTGCATACATGCTACAAATGGCTCCCTATTGGGCCTATGCAGTCAGAACATAATGTCGTTGTGTTTGCTGACACTCAACTGCAATTTGCCCAAGTCAGCTGGCTGTCTGGGATAACCTCCAGTGGACATGAGAAATGGAAGAATGGAGCAGAGTACTGGGGGCTATGCCAGACATCTGCTGGAACACATTTTTTTCTATTAACATTGTTGCAATTCTTGCCGTTCCCTGATAGAGGTCGGTAAAGGTTGTAGATTAATTAATACTCCTTTAAGTCCTGCCTATCGCTGCGGCATCCGTGGTGCTACAGTCAGTATGCAGCAGCTCTAATCAGACAGACAGCAGCTCAGTGATGCTGTTGCTAGAGGTCATAACACAGTTAATCTCTGTCTTACTATGTTTCCTTCCTTCTCAGCCCTTCTTTTGCTGTCTCTCACCATCCTTCAATCTTCAGCCCTTCCTTCTCTCTTAATATTTCCCCTGAAATTCTCTCCCTTTATCACACCAGTTATATTTTAGTCTTTCCCAAACCGTCCTCTGTCTTTTAGACTGCATGTTTAAGTCATCATCAGAAAAACAATATTCTTATATCAATACCTCTATATTAACAATGTGTCAAACCTGCCGAGAATTATCACCTTTTGATACATCTTCCAGCTCATTCCAGCCTACAGATTTACTAGTTTGATTCAGTCTCACCACTCCAATTGACCTTGTTTACAGCAGCAGCAGGCAGCTGTTTTTTGAATAAAAAGATTCGATAAACCCACAGTATGCTACCAACCCAGCACCAAAAGACACACTAAGAGAGTTAGCTACTACAGTAGCTGGTGAATATGGTGGAACATTTAGTGGTTTCTCTCAAACGCAAAGACAGATGTAGCATGACTATGTCAAACAAAGGTTGGGGTATACAAAGCATGGACGCAAGACACATTTTTGCATCTTATCTTCTAACAACAATTGGTATTGGTTTCTTTTAACCACAACCACAACATTTTGGGGCTTTCTGTCAATTACCTTAATGACGACCACAAGATGAAAATGTGTTGGTCTCATTATAAAGTTGGTGTTTGTTTTACAAGTGTTGCTCGAATTTCCTTTTTAGTGCACCTTGTAAATTCGTAAAAAATGTGCCAGAAACCCCTACTCTGCATTCCCTAACCTTAACCAAGTCGTTCGTTCTACAAAGACTAAGCCTAGCCTTAACCAAAGAAGTAGTATCCTCTGAATATGGGTATTGGATCAGAAAACACACATATGGGTTGATCGGAAGGCACTGAGTGATGGATCTTTGCAAATAAATGACTTGTTAGGGGTGTGGTTTTTTGGTTATTGGAACATTTATTTCCTATGCTGTGCACACACACTTGCAGGAAATGACCTCACAGCAACAAAGCCCTAGATTTAAATCCAGAACTGCCCTGCTTGGACCTTTCTACGTGGAGTATGCATATTCATGCTGTACTGGCATTGGTTTCTCCCATTTCCTCCTACATTTCAAAGAAATGTTGTTAGGTTTTTTGGTGACTCCAATGGTTGTCTGTATATAAATTTGTCAACTGTATGATAGACTTCCACCTTGTTCTGAGTGAACGCCAACTGGTGCCCAATGTGAACCGAGATAGGCTTCAGCCTTGTGCAAGCCTGCAAATGATACACTACTGGATTGAATTGTTGATATTTATCTATCTAGCATGTCCTGCTGCATGTCTAAATGTATGTGTATAACTCCCTTTTTTTAAAGTAGTATTTATAGGACTGTGAATGATGAGTTCATTGGAAAATGTCAATGCCCTGTGGACAGGCCAGCCCACAGGAACAGCAGGGAACGTCAGTCAGTTAGTTGTCAAGTTGAGTCACATACTGAGTTGGCTGCTTCTATGTTAATCAGGTCTGGGAAGAAGCATATTCTATCAACTGTGGTATTATATATTCTATTTTTTTTCTTTGTATAATTACCTAGGCTTACTCAGACCCAAATAAATGTATTTTAAAGAATGTGATGTGCAGCAAATAACCTTTCATGACATTTTTTGGCTGTCACTCTCATCCACCACCTCCTCCTCCATCACCTTCCTCATCCATCTATCACACTGAACATCACGCATCCCTCACTGCCTTCTCACTAAGCCCCAACACAGAGGTTCTGTATGTCTTCTTCAAATGTGGATGTCATATTGCTCTGCTTGTGTCACTCTGTGGCGTCCCTCCCTCTCTCCTCCCCTCTGTCCTCCTTTTTCCGTCACCCTGTGTCCTCCTTCACCCATATTTCCGTCACTCTCCCTCTACACTCTCTCCACCCCTGCCGTGACCGTCAATGGAACATCACTGTCAAGCTGTGCTATGATGCATCCACTCATTTGTAAGAACACACACCCTACTTTTTGTGGTGTTGCACACACACAAACATCATATGTTTATTCCTGCCATTTCTTTTTTCCTCTCCCTGCACACTGAGCTTTCAGCCTCCTCATCCCTCTTGTCTTGTTAGTCAGATATTGAGGGTTTGGAGTCTCCTCTCAGGGGAACTGGGGGGACAATTAAATATTTATGGATCAACATCCATTCAAATGTTTGGCAATGGAGAAAGCCTGTGACCGGAAAACTGACATGACTGCACAACGTGCAGCAGTGGAGGTGCAGAGCTTGTCATCAGAGAGAGAGAGTGTGTGTGTGTGTGTGTGTGTGTGTGTGTGTGTGTGTGTGTGTGTGTGTGTGTGTGTGTGTGTGTGTGTATTTTGTAGTGCCTGTGTTGGCAGATGATGTTGTGATGGGTGTATTTTTAGGCAGTGGGGTTTCTACTAGAATCATATTCACATCATCTGATGGATTAACCAAGGTAAGTTCTAGCTGCAGCCAAACAAATAAAAATAGACATGACAGATGACAGCAAAGGACATCTGAGGTAAAATCAGACAATGCAAAGCAGAAGGAGTAGATGTGCTAATGTACAATATCGAAGTCAGTGGAAGTTGATGTAAAAAACTTCCTGGATCTTTTAAACCTTTAGGTAATGCCCCTGAAACAACCTCAACTGTCCATTAGCTGACTCTGACCTGTGCAGATAACCCAGTCTGAACAACCTCAAGAAGTTGGTGCAATTTATTTGCATTCATTAGTCTGTATGACCCTTTCACATTCCTGACCACTTTCCACACAGACAGAAGTGCAGGTTAATTGCTACAGTACTTGCAAGACGGATAAAAGTGAAAAATATCCCCAAAATGAAGCAAAATCTTAAATTCATCAGATTAATTTAATAACCTTAACAGCTCTGACAAGGCATGTAAGCCGATTCTTGTCTTGCAAGTTAGGATTTTCTGATCAGAAACATGATTTACTCTTCTTTTAAAATATATATTACTTTCAAAAATCCCTATTTTGAGAAGTGGTTTGAAGGAGGATACAGAGTATTAGCAAAACTCAATCCTATTTTTCTCCAGGGTGGCACAGTGGTACAGTGATTAGCACTGTCACCTCACAGCAAGAGGGTTTTGGGTTTGAACCCACTGACTGACTCTTTTCTATATGGAGTTTTTATGTTCTCCCCATGCCTCTGGCTACCCCAGCTTCCTCCAAAGCCTTCAAAGACCAAAATTGTGCAGGTTAGGTTAATTGGAGACTCTAAATTGCCTGTAGGTGAGTCTGAATGGTTGTCTGTCTCCTTAGTATATGTTAGCCCTGTGATTGACTGGTGACCTGTCCAGGTTGTACCCGGCCGTCCGCACAATGTCAGCTGAGATTGGTTCCAGCTCCCCCGGACCCTTTAAAGGATAAGTAGTAAAGAAAATGGATGGATGGATTTAAATGCAAAAAAGATCATTATTTTCAAGGTTAGAGCTGTCATTTCAGCAAATGCCCAATAATAAAATATGACTGCATATTATTGAAGTGACAAAGACCCCTGGTGGCTGTAGTAACTATGACTATTGTCCATTGGTAGTAAAGGAGGAAATAGCATGATGTTGTTGAGCTAAAATCCACATAAGCAGGAGATCGGGATGGTAATGGTCAAGACATCGGACTCTGACATGGTTAACAGCTGTGTGTCTCCCACAGTCAACATTGGTTTCTTCTAATCATGACCACGACCAGTCCCTTAACCTGCCAAGGTATTATTTTAAGCATGGTGACAGAGGTCTACTTACCTTAATGGAGTAGTCACTTTAACTCAAATCATGATCTATCCCTAACCCTGAAACGCGGACACATGCACTGATTAAAGAAGCTATCCTGTCTATTGTGGCATCAGATTACAAATTAACATGTTTTTTTCTTAAAATTTGAGGACTTTTTGTGTAAATTCTGCTCACTATATATATTACAATGCTGTTACCATTTTAAAAAAACTAAAGAAAAAACATTTTAAACAAATTGTTGCCAATCATCACAGTAAAAACCATGAAGGCATATCCTGTTTCCCAAAATGTTAGAACCCCTTTCATAATACTCATTGCTTACTTATTTATTCCAATACCATTTAGTGCCTTTAAGCGCCTCTTCCTTTCTCAGCATGGTCTCATAAGCAAGTTGGAGGCATAGTGTGCTATGATTAGAGGACCTCTGTAGGGACACTGCAACAGATGAAGGCCCCCACGATGCACTGCTGCGGAGCGGAAGCATTTTGTAGCATGCAACATGTGGCATAGTCGTTTTTACTCAGCAAGTCACTGTGGTTTAACTAAGACGGTAGAGAAAGGTTCTCCTTGGGGTTTCTGTCAAATGTGTAGATGTGATGTCTGAATGTCAGAAAAAGCCGGAAGGCAACATTATCAGGGTAAGCAGAATCAGTATTTAATCCACTATTGTATTATTAAAGGCTTACACATGGTGATATTGCTACACCACCTGTATTGTTAAGGCATTCATCGCCCCAACCTGTGGCTTATTAGCTCACTCACTGTCCTGATCCAGCCAGACTGAAGCCACTGATATCAGACTAAATCCACATGCATGTAGACGTATGTTTGACTGAATGGCACCAAACCCGTCACACAATGGCATTTACCTGCAACTGTCCAATGTTACTCGGTGACTACATTAGCTAGAGCCATCAATGGTAGGGGAACAGTAGAGGAATGCAATTACTCAGCTGTTGTTGTCTTCAAACACCAACTAAAGTCCCCCCTCTTTTTACTCAAAAGCCCAGCGTCCTGGTGTCGGCTTCCTGAATACTGCACATCAATGCTTTTCAAACGTGCCCCATCAAGTCCCATGAGTCCGTTGTTTTTTTATTTCAGCCAAGCACTACAGCAGCTGGTTTCACTGATTAACATAAGCACAACAAAAGAAGAGTAGCTGAATGATGGAATGAGCAGCTACACTGTTTAAGTGGAATCCAAATGTGCAGAATCTTCAGCCTGGATGGCTCCTGACTGAGAGCCACTACTGTAAATGTATTCATGAGTTTAACTGCGGCTCCTTGGGAGGGAGGAGGCATCTCTGGCAGTAACCCTGCAACAGATTGACTCATTTTATGTGTGTTAGGGACAGAGTTCAAGCTACGTAGGCATTAAATATTGCACCAATAATTGATGACAAAAGTTGGCAGTGAATTTTTCCGAGTTCTGCTCGAAAACAGGTTTGTGCGACTTGTTTTTTGGACTTCTTTAAAACACAAATGTGTTTATAATGGTTGTGGACAGCCACACTCAAAGGTAGAATGCAAAGCTAACACTCATTGCGATGGGGAAGATGTGGCATTGTTTAAATATGGGGATAACACAGTTTCAGACAGTCTAATCTGGAAGGTATTCAGACTGTTGTACTCACTCGTCCACATGAAAAGTGACAGAAGTAGTGTGTAAAGAATGAAAAAAGAGGGTTTCAGAGAGAGTTCAACCCCCACTTTCTTTCTCACCTCCACAGGTCTAGCCAATCACAGCATGACGTGGGCATGTACTGTCAGTACCAGAAAGGTCAGCTCCCAAGGTATTAAACCATCTGACAAGCAGGTCTGGTGGACTATACAGGACCCTTAATGCTGATGAAGTGTTCCATAGTCTGTTAGATCCTCCTCTTGGTAATATCTTAAACTCCTGTGGTGGTCACCTTCTGGAAAACTGTTAGCACTCATAGGTGTTAGAGCAGTGGTCTCCAACCCTGCTCCTGGAGAGCTACTGCCCTGCATGTTTTAGGTATCTCCTCACTCTAACTCGTTATCAAGCAGCTGAGGCTCGTCAAAGGGCTTGATAACGAGTTGATTATTAGAATCAGGTGTGTTAGAGTGAGGAGATACCTAAAACATGCAGGGCAGTAGCTCTCCAGGAGCAGGGTTGGAGACCACTGTGTTAGAGGATAGAAGAATAATTATATTACTTCAAGACTGAGTTAACTGTGCTGAGTATAAGATTCAAGCATGCCTCTTAACATCTCGTCTGGTCTGACACCTTTTCTCATTATGACGCTCTTTAACGGTCTAATTTTATCACTTTCTCTTCTCAGGTTGGCACATCTTCACACACTTCAACTACTACTCCTCCAGTGTGTGCTATTGATATCAATTCATGCCATTCAAATGACGCAGAACTATGGATGTTACCCAAATTATGTGCGTTGTATTCACTGTAGATTTACCATATTCTCTGTTAAACTTGAATGTGAACTTGCATCAAACATAACTGTAGTACAGGTTGTCAGATTGTTAGTGTTTTTCATCAATTATTTTATTTTAATAAAAAATAAAATGACTGAGGCTGTTCCTACTATTTAATCCCAGGGACAACAACTTTAATTTGTAATCGCAGGAACATTGCACACTTGTATATAGTATCAGGAATGTATGTATATTGCAGATTTATATAATTGCAGATTATTTTAAACAGAGATTGTTTATTGTACATTTGATTTGATTTGTTTTTGATCACTTTCACCATAACGTGGCTACTGTTGTGTCCGTTTTTTTTTTAATTTCTGCATAGGGGAATCAATAAAGATACCTTATCTTACCTTATCTAATATACATAGCGTAACATTTAAAAAACAATCTTGCGCATTGTCATATTTTTCAATGTGAGCTACCAAATGAAAGTGTTAATTATACTGAGACTCAGGGTTTTGTATCAAAAATTGTCAAATGATGCCGAGTGCTACATAAATTAATCTTATCAACATACACTGATTTTAGTAAAGGAATGGGCTCTATTTCTACTTTTTAAGATTATTTTTGGGACTTTTGACCTTTTATTGACAGATAATGTGGAGATAGGGAGGTCTCACAGGTCCCATAGCCAGGAGAAACCACATGTGAGTGGACCGGGCCTTTAAAAAGAGATATACAATTACAGTTGCTTAAATGAAGTATTTACTGTTATAAAAATTAGGATTACACTGTACTTCAGATGTTTCAATTCATACAATGTGTGTGTGTGTGTGTGTTCCTGTGTTACATAACTGTTTGAATACTTTCAAACTGGCAGAAAGAGAGTTCAATTCTATGTGAGATGGGGGAGTCACTTTTTGAACTTCTGTTTGTCTACTGATTAAGGGAATATGTATGCCAACTGTTGAGAGATCATTGTGATGCTGTCTATGAAAATATCTGTCAGTTATGGGAGGCGACTGTGGCAGCCCAGGTAGAAGAACAGCATAAAACCTTTCTGACAACACTAGATGGAGAGCCTTTTCTATTGTAACTCTGTCTGTTGCATTGGTAAACGCTCCGCTTGTACAAGCTAAATAAATTCAACTTAAACTTTGGTATTTCGAATCCAGTCTCCTTTATTAAGGGTAAATCATTAATTTCTTCATCATTTCATCATTTTACAACCTGGTTACAGTAATGTGCAACAACATCACTTGGTAGTAATTACTGCGGTGGCAGCTGAGGTTCAGAGAAGAGGGTCTTTGACTTACACGGAGACAGGCAAAGAATTGGAAATGCTAATTTTGGGGATTAAAATTCAGACTGCGCACAGTGTTATGCTAACAGCGGCTATTTACATTACTAGAACCAGATCCTGTGGTGTGTCCTTTAGAGGAGCCGTTCAGACACGAAACCGCTTCACATTTTCCAACTTCTCAGCATTTTGAAGTGTAATGAGATTTAAATGATACACAAAAATGCTTCTAAACAAACAGTAAATAGTATCACAGGGTTAATTGATTGGAATCTGCTTCTCAACACGTGTTGACTTCCTGAGCTGCTCCTGCAGAATAATCGAGGCAGCGGCAGAAACAAAACAACATGATTTATTGATGATAAGTAATATTGAAAAGCTGCTCGAGCAAACAGACCTTTTGATGTTACTCAGCAAAATGGATTGTTGGTGTGTGTGTGCCTGGCTTCCAGAATGTATGTGTGTGTGTGTGTGTGTGTGTGTGTGTGTGTGTGTGTGTGTGTGTGTGTGTGTGTGTGTGTGTGTGTGTGTGTGTGTGTGTGTGTGTGTGTGTGTGTGTGAATGTATATGTTAGTGCTGTGCCTTTGAGATGTCGGCAAAAACCGCTAAATAGGGCAACCCACATGACCCAAAAATACTCACTTCCTCTCTCCAGTTCTGTCTGTTTTCCCTTCATCTTTTTTTTCTCCCCTCCCTGTCTCTCTCTCTATCTCAAATGGGAACATTGTATGTGGCCTATCTACAGCCCAACAACCTCCTCTGGGCATTATGGCACAAACACACACACACACACACACACACACACACACACACACACACACACACAGATACACAAACGTCACCCGATGCTCCAGGCATACAGCAGACCAGCACCAACTTTCAAACTGGCTTAGCAACGGCTTACTACGGCTTAAAAAGGCAGATTGGTTACAGAGGGTGTCCCTGAACCAGAGAGTCACTCAGTCAGTCCCCCCCCCCAATATCGTCAACATTTCTATCGACAGCTGATAAGAAAGCTATGCAAATACCATTAAACACACACACTTGCATACCCAGTCCTTCCCACTCTGGGCTTACATACTTAAGCTTTCAAGGGGTCTACATTTTCATCCCCGGACAAAATCAGAGCAAATTTAGGAAGCATTCCACCATGGGATCCACACTCATTCCTCCTCTGGTCTCTTCTCGTGGGGATCCACCAAGCGCATGGCCCGTGACCTATTTAGCCTGGCCATGCTGTGGCCTGGCTGGCTTACACACGCTAACTCCAATGTTTGTCCCGAGCTGGCTGAGCTGATGAAGGGTCCATTTCCCCCCCCTCCTCACAAAGCCACATTCACAGTCACATTCCCCACAAAGCCAGATTTGGCTAAAGCCATCAACAGGCTCCCATATGACACTTGGATTGTGTAACCTTTTATAAACCCCACAATCCACAGCAATTATGCCAATAGTGTGGGCAGTTGTGTACATAAAAGACACCTGTTAGCTATTCTACACAAAAAATTATTGATAAAATTGCGATGTAGAATGTTTTTACCATTAAATGACAAAATAAACAGATTATTTCCTTAATTTTTATGTGTGACTGTTTGGCCTTAATCTCTCTATTTTCGCCAAAAATCGGATTTTTGGCTTCAGGGTATTAACCATTTGGCATGTTATGTACTGGTGTGGTTAGAAGTTATCTGGCTTTGGCTGTCATGTTACGCTACCAGCATCACAACAGGGAGGCAGCAGCAGTCAGAATAACACAAAGGAGACACATCAAATGTGTTTCCCAAATCAATGTTGATTTCTATCATTGTAGACTGACCGTCTGCTCCTTCACGTAATACAGAAGCTTTGGACATGTGGGTTCACTTCGCTTCAGGCTAGACACTGTTTCAGATTAGACAGATCATCAAAATGAGTGACAAGCAGGACTGAGACCATCTGGGCCTTCACAACACTGCATTGTCACAAGGTAGAAAATAGCATTTTGTAACCTTAAAGAAAAACAGGAAACACATATCACCACAAAAGAAAGAGCACTACTCCGAGAACATCAAGATGACGCCATCCTGCATCAGCAGTATTTGTAGCAGCATTTTCTAATAAAGATGTCAGACTGGGCATGGAAACAAAAACATGTCTACAGTACAATCTAATGCGATTCATTTCATAGAGCTGCAATAAATGTTTTATGTTTGATTTCAGCAGTTACTGTGATGTACATTAGAATGTTTAATTCAAAGGTACTGACCTATCTCAGCAACTGATTTTATGGCTTTCCTATAAATCTATAGAAGTGTCCTATATCATCAAGATTCATGTTTAACAGTAGCAGATCAAACAGAAGCTACATTTATACACCAAACTCTTATTTTTTAAATTAAACAGCTACTAGACTAATGTGGGGTTTAGGTGGAAGTAGACAAATCGTCATGACTGCAGTTACCTCCTGCAGAATAACACTGTAAGTAAAGGGTTTCACAAACTTCTTGTTAACAGGTTTTGTTCGGTGGAACTTGCTACATGTTGGGGCAGTGGTGGTCTAAAGGTGAACAGAGGACGGCTGGTCCAAGGCAGGATAAATCTGGGTGGGGAAAGTTCATAAGTAAAGAAGCAGCGCTCATTACCAACACTGAGGTGCCCTTGAGCAAGGCCCCTTCACCCCACCTGCTCCAGTGGAGCTGCTCAGTGACCAGCAGATCAGACTGTGGTTGTACTGGTTAGCTTCCAGGTGTGAATGTGTCTAACTATGTGAATGTGATCATGACATTGATGGAAAAAAGAGAAAATTGCTCTCAGTGAAATTCCCCTGAATAAATAAAGGTATAAAAAAAAACATATTCACATGTAGTCATCACACTGCTTGAGATTTTGCTTTAAACATTTTGAATAAATGTCTGATGGCTTTTCGCCCGCATATGACCAAACCACACTTACAATGCAGTTCTGTTATCAGCTGCTAGAACAATAAACTTTAACTTTGAATAATAAAACGGAGAGGAAAGTCATTTTTCAATGTTTCAATATTTATATCCATTTCATGGCTGTATAGTGAATATTTAAAAGTAATAATTCAATCAAATATTAAATAAATACATGAATTCATCTGATGAACATGCAGTAATACCTGGATGGATTGTTGGATTATAGGTGATTCTATAGGAGCAGTAGAAGTAGAAGCAGTAGAAGGGCTTTATCTGTTTTTCTGGAGGTCGGACAAAGTTTTATATTAATGTTCGTTTGTTCTCTTAAAACATAAATATTTCAACCACATACATACCTCTGATGTACCAGCACAACACACAAATCAGCCCCTGTTGGAATTTGCCTAGAGGTAGATAAAGTAGCTCATATGGAGTTATAATCTAAAGTTATGTATCTGATCGATAAAATATGAAGGTAAAGTTGCTAACACTCATGCTCACTGTTCCAGTATATGCTTTTTAATGCAAAAACTAAAGGCATAATTCCCCATTGACCTCTAGCTCTCAACAAAAGTTGTTTTGGTTAAAACAGCAAAAGTTCTGCATGGCGGCGTGGAAATGTTCAAATCAGCGAATCACGTCCTTCCTCACTCATCCTATCCTCTCTAACACCTTCTGTCATTGCTGTTTCCTTTGTGTTTTCATCACCATCTCACTATTTTCTGTCATTATCTCTTTGGCTTTCTCCTTCTCCTTTCTTTCAACCTTTCTTCTCTTTTGCATGGTCTGTCCTGTATCGATTTATTTTTTCCTCTCCTCTTTCATTGCAGCTCCTATTCATAATTTCTCAAGTCGCACATTGCGCCACTCTCCTCCCTTTCTTTTGCATCGATTGGATTTCCTGCTCTTCTCTCTCATTTCTCAACATTTCCTCTCATTTTTCAATACTCTCTCACTCTTTCCTTCTCTTTCTTGCAGTCTGCAACATTCCCCCCCCCCCCCCCCCCCCCTTCTATCTCATCCTCTCGCTTGTTCTTCATCACACAAACAGCTACATTATTCAGCATGGGAATGAGCGAGTCAGGGAGCGCACGAGGCCCTGTGGCTTAATCCATCTCCTTTATCTACCAATCGCAGCGCTGCTCCGTCCTTATCTCTGTGCCCTGGTTGGACGGAAGGGCCGTCCGTCAAACGATATTGGGGTCCGGATGATTGTGCATGCAGACAAGCAACCCTGCAACACCCTCTCCATCTCAATCACACGGGCTTGGCAAGTGCACACACATACACACACACACACACTACACTACATACACACATACTGCACACGCGCACACACACACACATATACAGTATATACACACAAATAAGCAGGTACACACATAACACTCTTGCTTTTTTCTGACTGATATACACACTCACACACTGTGAAAGGGACTTGGGAAGCTAACGAGCATGTGACATTGAGAAGGGTGAACAAGGCAACACACACACACACACACATACACACACGCACACACACTACATCTGTATGCATAAATCAATAGGCGTTCTATGGCTGCATTTACTAAGGTCAAATGGGGCTCGGGCTGACGGGAAATAGGAGGACAGTGTGTGTGTGTGTGTGTGTGTGTGTGTTAGTGTTAGTGTGGGTGGTATAACGGACAGACTGAGAGAGAGTAATGAAAGCATCCCTGAGAGGTTGGGAGGCTGAGGAAGAGGAGGCGAAAAGAGCGTAAAGAGGAAGATGAAAGAGAGAGATGAGAAGGAAGAGATACAGGGATGAAGAGAAAGAGATGAAAAAGTGGAGGAGGAGGAGGAGGAGGAGGAGGAGAAGAGGTAGAGGCAGACGTGGAGGAGAAGGGCAGTTAAACGGAGGCTGCGATGAGAGGAGGTCAATAGGGGAGATGATGGAGAGATGAGTAGGAGGAGGGGAGGAAGGAAGAGAGAGGGCAAGGAAGAGGCCGTGAACCCATTTGCTGAGCTCAGGTGTTTTGGTGGCACTGTCATGTCTCTGAAACAACAGACTATTTGATTTCTCAACTGCTTTGAGAGGCCGACCCGGGTCAGAGAGCGTGACTGGCATTTATTTATTTTCCACTCCTGTGTGTTTCTTGTCACTGACGAGGGAGGAGATGACACTGCCGGGCCACTCATCTTTGCCCAGGGTCATGCAGGGGAGCTTTTCAAGGGAAATTCAAGTTTTTCTCTCATTTCAATCTGTATTCTACTTACTTATCTTGTAACCTTGCCTCTTAAAACATTTGATTAAATCATTTAGATTAACATATATGTAGTAAACATGATAATACCCAGATTACCTATTTAATGATTATCTGTTTTACATTATAGGTAGGTAGATAGGTAGGTAGGTAGTGTAGATAGGGTCATTTTATTGATCCCAATAGGGGGAAATTCAAAATTGACACGACAGTATTCTTTAAAAGTGGTAAAATATAAAATAATATACAATAAAAACAATGATAAAATACTATATAAAATTTAAAAAAGGAGTGGGAGTGGGAGTGGGAGGTACTGGGAGCTGTGGTGTTGTACAGTCTGATGGCTGATGGTATGATCTTCTTTAAATTGTGGTATAATCCAGCAACACCAACCTCAACAAGGTGCTGAGTCTTTCTACATCACAATAGTTTTGTAAGGCCGTGTTCATCAATATATTGTTGCCGTCTAGGTTTAGGCACAAAAGGACCTTAGTTAACCCTCCTGTTGTTTAGTCTGTCTAGTTTGACTGGTTATAAATCATAAGGTATAAATTATCATCTAATTCTGTGCTAGACCCTTTTAGCCAACGTCGTTCCAATGTATTATCAAATGTTTTACACTTATTTTTTAGAAATGATGGTCAATGAGCCTCATTTAAATGAAATTATACCTCAGTTAACACATGTTGTTCTCCCAGGTCAAAATTGACCCAAGCAGGGTTACGTTATAATCAGTTGTTTGTTTGTTCGTGAATGTTAGGGGACCTTCATTGTCATGCTTACAATAATAACCACTCGGGTAAGGGACACTTAACTCTACTGCCACACACAGACAGCATCAATGAACCTTCCTTTTCATGTGGTCTCAGTTTGTTTAGTCTGTAGCATTGGGGTTCAATTTACAGCTTTCATACTACCATAAATTTACTTGCAAATGCATATTTGTCTAAACTGAACCTAAGCATGACCTTAGGGCATTTTCTTTGGTAAGAATCAGTTTATTAGTTGCATTGTTCCCTTGGTTTGCTTTCTTTACTCATAGAAAAAATTGAAAGCAAACAAAAATGCAGTGCCACATGAGAATGTTTACTTTGCTTATTGGTGAGATGTGTCTGGTGCAGGAAGGTTCTCTGACCAAATATGTAGACAACAACATATTTGGACCTTTATTCATTCTCTGTCTAGCTGCAGGCAACTGTTTAGTTGACTCATCAACATCTCAACAAACTACTGATTACCACAAATGAACCACTGCAGCGTTTATTTGGGACCAGACCAAAACCATATCTTCTAAAGGGTGTTGGTATGGTAGTTTGGTACAGAGCAGGATTACTGTGTTCAGACCTGCCCGAATGAATTTCAAAACAGTTTTGATCCACATTGTCTTGTGCTTTGTACTATGACTTCTGCACAGAATGAGAACAGCTCACTTACTTGACTTTTAAAAAAAAGATAATAATAGATAATGCACTAAAACATTTTATTCCTATGACTTTAGTTGTAAGTTGTCATTTTCTCCTCTGTAATTGTATGGATCTGAGATCAAGCAATGGACTTGCTGCACTCCTTTCTCATCAAGTACATTCACAGTTAGAAAGTACTGATTACAAGTTCACTCTCCCGCTCTCAGCAGTACTGCAAATTCAATGAAATATGGATTTGAAATAGGAACTTTTCTGTCACACATTGTAAACTGGGCATCACAGGCATTTGTCTTTCGGGTCAATTTGTTTAACTCTTTGGTCTCTACTTCACAAAGAAACCCGAATCGACTTTAATTCAGGACTATCTGTGTGTCCCTCAGAGACAGTACATACTCAGAGTATCTTAGAAAGCGTTTCCTCAATAGCCTTTTGTGTCACCAACGAATGGACTGCTTGCTCCTTGTTCCCCTGCTGACTGCTGGGTATTGTCGAAGCAAAGTGTTTTGGTTTTTTTTATTTAAACCTTTCCAGTCTTTTTTTTTTTCTTTTGAATTACGTCCCGCATGGTCATGAAAGAGACAAGACATTTTTAAGAACAGTAGGTGGGGAAATGTGCATTATTCGGAATGAAATTGAATGCTGGGTGTTTATACTACCAAAAAGGCACAATGGTGGACACCTACAGCAGCTACTGGAACACAAAACACTGTATCCTTTTATAATCTCCTCTGGCATCTGAAGGAGAACTAAATTATTATATTTCTGAACAGCTGAGTTCTAAATAGATTCAGATGCCTTTGATTGATGCTGTTTTTATTCATAAACCATAACAAGAAAAGAGCAAAGGTCGCTTCAGAAATTAAAGGTTTTAATTAATTTCATCCTTTAGAATTCTGTATGAATCTAAAAATGCAGCGGTGAAGCCACCAATATATTATGCACTGTACAATATGTTATCAAGTAACTAAGATGGACTCAAGGTTGTTAGAATATTCAAGGTAGAGTAATATAAAGCCTGATAAATAGAAAATAAAAATGGAGAGAACAAGCTCAGCAAAAGCCAAGAATTTTATTTTGGATAAATTCTTTCAAGATGTTGATGTCTTTCAAAATGTCAGATTTGTTTCACTGTCACACGTGGACCTTCACAGGGCCTAAAAAGCGATTACAGAAGTGAAAAGAGACTCATGGATTTGCTGCCTGGATTCAAATAGAATGTCAAATTCTGGCCCTGGAAGTTACAAACACTGTTTCCCAGCTAACAGTCGTTCTGGAAGACCTGATTCCTCTCTGAATGCCACTAGAGAGAAAATATCCATTTCTTCAAGTTAGTAACCTTGAAATAACTTCTATGTTAATCTCACTTGGGTAGTTTATTCCCTCATTACCTATCAGCACAATATCATATTGTGCAGAGAAAATGGTTGATATTGAATTTGTTGGTTTATGATGAATACCTGCAAACGTGACATCCCCACAAGTGTTTGCCACTTTGTGCATGCTATGAAACAAACTAAGATGGCAGATAATGTTATACCAGCTTACCATTTAGCTCAAAGCACCAATTGAACAATAAAAGTAAAAATGAGAAAATGTGTGTGATGTGAACGTTTGTGACTTTTAAATCCCTTACAGACGAATTATGAAGATGTGGACAGCACACGGCCTCTCTTCAAAACGATAGCGTATTCAGCTTTTCTAGCACATGCACAGTCCATGAATGTGTAGTGTCAAACGTGAATATGGCAAGAATACAATAGGCTTAACAATCAATTGAAATTTGAAAGGCACTATCGGAAGTGCTACTAATCAACAATGCTACCAATCTTGTCATTGTGCAGGCAACACTACATTTTTATGAAATGCATTCATGAGTTGATGTTAAATATATGCTTTACTCTGTCAAACCCAGCATGAAGTAAAATGTTGCTTAGAAAATCAAGTTTCTAAGGCAACAACCAATTTCATTTGGTGACTGTCAGGAAGCGGTATGAATATTGAATGCAGCATTTAATTGAAAATACTTCAACTCTGACGTTTTCTGTTACTATGGTGTATTTGCTGGCACTGTAGACACTGAAGGTAATAGCAAATGAACTGAAAGGACACTTTCAACCAACATGTACTGTAACCCAATCAGCTCCGGTGTCACTATAAATATCTTGAACTATCAATATGAGATTTAAATTTAAAAAAATCAACAGCATGAGAAGCATAACATGAGGACCTCTTCAACTCAGCATCAGGGCACCTACACATCAGGCAGGGAAATCTAAATCTCTTTGGCCCACTTTGAGAGTTATAATATCAGATGCAGCACTGCAGTGGGGTGCTAAAGCCAAAGGCCTCTTCAAGTGCCAGTGAGAGGCAGATGAAAGCTGCATCGAGCTGAAACACGATCAACTTGGAACAGAAGATACATTCAGTTCGATGTGATTTGTAGTGAAACACTGCTGGGTTTCTATGTGTTGAGAATCCTCATATACTGTATATATGATAAATCCATAAGCAGTAATTGAGGTAGCCACTATGACCCATTGGTTTGTGGACTCCCGTTTTGAATCCTCAAGTTCACCATTTAAACCATCACCATTTTAGATTCCTGGATCCAGAAGAGACCATACTTGGATTACGGGTTGGAGCTAACCCTAACACTAGCTGCTACATGCTAGTTTGGTTTGCATGGTGCATTTACATTCTATGGTTAATTGTCATAATGCTAAAGCTGATTTCTGATAGCACAAAATGGGTTTAAAACCATTAAAACAGCATGTACTTACCAGAATAACTGAACATCTGGTTCCTTAGAGGGTTATTTAGTACACTCAAACACTAGACTTTTTTTAAGTGACCAAAATGTTACAATTAACTTTCATGAACTAATTTCATATACTCTATGAATCTAACTAATGGCTTAGTTATGTTACCTAACCAACGTTGTTGCCTTGGTAGAGACTTGTCAATTGCAATGTAGCCATAACCTGCTCTATTGTACAAAATGATCATCATATTGTTTTGAAGTAGATTTGAGATCAAGACCATAAATTAATTAGGAAACTGTTAACTGAGGTAATAAATCAAGTGAGAAGTACGGTAAACGTCCATACAATCAGACTTATTTTTGGAATCGGTGGAGTCGCCCCCTGCTGGTCAATAGCAAGAGAGCATGTTTAAGTCACTTTTACACTGGCCCCCTGATGTTTTTTTTGTTATTGTTTTTGTTGTTTTACATTTCATTCATTTTTGATATGACCTTGAAGAGTGCAGTCAATGATTTGAGAGCACAAAAGTTTATGTTATAACTTACATACTGTATATTCAGTTATAGTTTGGAGATGTGAAAAAGTTTCCTGTGAGCTGCAGTGAGCTGCAGAGAGCCATTCTGCAGCGACAATGTCAAAAAAGACAAATTCTGGAGCTTTTCCACATACTGTGAATAATGAAACAACTGCATATATAACTCTCACAGATGAAAAATTGCAAGCAAAAACACCCTAGGAGCCAAATCTGTCTGTACTTTACTGTCATGGACCAATGGACCAACAAAAAAATGACAGTTCATGACATTGTCGGTTTGTATCTTGTACTTCAATATGCAGCTTTTAATTTTCCCTTTGGGTTATGCAAAAAGAGCTGCTGATATTAAAGGTAACACTTTAATTAAAGACTATAATATTAAGGATTTGAATTCAAGCAATGGACTTACTGAACTGCAACACCTTTCTCATCAAGTAGGCTACATTCAAACTTATATTACATATATATGAACATATATAAATTCACTCTGCGGCTCAAGGCAGCACACAGGTTACATTAAAAGCTATTTTTATGTTATTCAAAGTTAAATTAAAGATGTGGCTGTGATCTAGTCTGCCAATAACAAAAGGGAAAACTCTTGAGGGTGAACTTCTGAATGTCTGAGCATTGGAGAGTTGTTGCAGTAGCTGTGATTCACCATTGAGAACCAGAGAAAAAGGCTTTGCTGTGACCGGCTTCCTTTAAGAAACCAGCCCAAAGCAAATTCTACTTTTAGCCATGAAAAGAGAATACACTGCAGGAGATCTGAATAAAATGTTTTTATTCTATTATGTGAAAGCACAGTTTAATACAGTAATGAGAGTGGTTGATGGATTAGAAAAGAGTAAAGCTGAAAACACTTCTAATGAGTAATAAAGAAGGAAAGAGAGAGACTGAGAGATGGAAACAGGCAAGAAATTGAAAAAGAGAGAGAGAGAGCAAGCAGGAGAGGGAATACATATTAAGAAGAGTTGCAAGGTCTTTGATCTAAACTCCCTGCCAAAGAAACCTTTGATTTAAAAATATTATGAGGGCTGAGAACTTAATATTGGATGCAGATCATTACTCACTGGTTCTCATAGGGGCCAAGCGGGATAACTGTTAAAGGAAAAAACTTTTGTTTTTACCATGATGTTTATTTTCCCTGGTATAGATTTAACATCTCAGATATTCACATATCAAGACTGAACAGAGTTTTGTGTCTGGATTTAATTCAACTAATTACTCCTGTCTTAGGCAGACTGTAAACCTTTTTATTTAAAGAATTACAGATCTATATGCTCACTGCAGTGATGTGGCCATGTCAGTCTACCACCACCAACTCCATGCCCACTTGCATATCATAGCATGGCAAGGAGGACTTTTTCTCCATGCCAACGGTCCATTATTCTGAAACCTGATAGTTCCAAAAAATTGCCCTTTGGACCGAAAACCCATTACTCCGATGGCCCGTTATCCCAAAAACAAAAGCTTGCTTTTCCAAAGGTCTGTTCTGTGCTCCAAAAATATGCACCCCCTGGAGGTTTTTTGCCCTTAATATTGTAAACGCAGAGACACAGTTTACTTGCTTTTTAGTGTACGTAGTGCATACTAACTAACCCTAACCCCAACCCAAATGACAACAGAGATGGCTTTATGGAAATGCCTACCCATAAATAGTAGCAGTGCCCCCACTGGTCCACTGATTCAGCACCATGTACAGGGCTGAGAGTCAGTAAACTCGAACAACTCCATAGTGTGTTTATTTGGAGCAATGGGCATTTGTTTTCAGGATAACAGAAATGGTTTTGTAGGGTCATATTGTGTTAACAATAGGATGGTTCATACAAAATAGTTTTGGGTGAGGTGCTAGGAAACCAGGACGTCATCCTGACTCTTGGCAGGCTGGAGATCAGCTTCTGTGGAGCGAGAAGATAAAGGTGGTCGTGTAAAAGATAGACCCTTGTGTGCCTTTCAATGTCATAAAAACAGGAAATGTTTGTGTTCTGGCTGATGACATCTGATGTGTGTATACATATGAGATCAATGATGGATTTATTGGGTTTCTTGCAATGAACCACTTCAATTCTACAAGTCCATGCAAAAGTCTGATTTTTAACCCTCTGAAACACGACACAGGCTATCAGACTAATGGGCTTTTGGTCCAATGGGACATTTTTTCAAAATATTGGAGTTTTGGAATAATGGGCCTTTGGATCAATGTGCAGTCCCCAGGGCTCCAGTCATCACACCACTGATATGTGGATGATCTCCTTGTAAACCCTGTCCTCAAAACCACCTCTGCATTACTATTAACAAAACCAAAGTAAAAGCTACCCTGTTCACTACAAGCATTGATGTTTCAAACTGTCACACTAAACCTAGTGATCCCAGTGAATGTAAATCAGAGCCTGCCCAACCAGAAATTGCAATTGTAACTTCAGGCCCAAGTTGGAGTACAGTAACTGTCTTTGGTGAGCTTTTTAAAACAATTTTAGACCCTTAAATCTCATCAAGAAGTTCTTCCATGTAACTCCCACTCTACCCTCACCCACTGGATATTTGTTTACCTAGGAAAAGTATATTTTTAGCCTCTAAATACAACCCAAAGATCAAAGAAAACACCTGCACCTATGTGCTAAACTTTTTGGTACTGGTCAACAGCTGGCCTGCCTTCTGGCATGGGTGAAATGAAATTATGTTCACACCTCAGTAAGGAGTCTATCCCCATTTGCCACTGCTTACCCAAAACCCACCTGGTTTGAAACCGTGCAGCCACCTGTTCCTCTGCTCAGACTACACACTATTTCACTTTATTTGACTTAAATTTTATAGCATTTGCTTCATGCTTCATGGCTCTTAAATATCTGCCTTTTTTACTCTTTTGACAGCTGAGCGAATGCTTAAAATGTGAGTCAGCACTTTGTAGAGGCTGACCTTGCTAACTTTCAGTCAGCATTTGTTTTGCTAAACCCTTTAAAAACATTAAACTGCTCATTTTTATTTTCCTTTATTTAAAATCATGTCATATATGTTTATGGACAAGTTTGGCTATTCAGTAATGTCATTATTTTGCATCTGAGTAGTACTATACACACTCTAGGAGACTAAAAAAAATTAAAATGTAGTATTTGTCTTTGTCTCCAAAGGTTTTCAATATACAGATGTATGAATTGATAGAGGAGATGGCCAGAGTTCCAGGGATATGAGAACCATGTTGATGGGACATTTTGAGCCTCAGTAATGTCCAATAATGAACCGATAGTGCCAAATGAACAAAATACAGAAAACACTGATTTTGTTGCTGATTGTAATTGTTCTTGATCAGCCAGCAATGCATCAGTACGTTTTGTGACAACATTTGATTGATATTAAGTTGGGATGTCACATTTTTGGGCGGGAACAAATAAGTCTTTTATCTTTATTTTTACATCATGGTAAGTCAGCTCCACTCATTTCTCAAAACCTCCAGTTTAAACACACAGACGCTGTAAAAACGATCAAAATGATTATGAACCAAGTTATAAGGAGCATTTTTTTTATGATTTTAAAGTGAATTTATTGATATTTTGTTAGGTTCCGCTCAATTTTCCTGCTTACTTTGCACTTATATTGCACTTTGCCGTTATATTGGATGTGTTAAGGCATAGTATTGAATGTAGGTCACCTGCTTTTTGTCAGGGTTCACAGCCCGACACACAAGTGTAAAAAATACACTTTCTATCAGACACGCTTTGGCTTGACGACTGAAAAATGCAGCTGAAGTGATTCCCTGTGTAGATAAGCCTTTACACTTGGTGATGGATTACCATATGGGCAAACTGTGCAGACCCTTGGGTGCCCCAAATAAACTGAAATGTAAGGTTGCTTCTGTATTTTTGCCCAGCCTTGACATCTTGTGTGTTTATAAATTGGACAAAATATGTGTTTTAATAAGATTAACATGAATATTTATTAATACTTTAATATATTTATTCATACTCACTTTCAAATGGTCATGAACCAACGCAGTAAGGAGGGCTTCCTGTGTTGGTTTGTGATTATTTGCTTGCTAATGCGACCAGACTGTTGGGTAAAATTTTGAACACTGGACATTTACTTTTAATGGAGTACTATCAGACTAATGTGATGGGCCTTAATGTTTCCTCCACCATTGGTTTAGACAATAAACACACTGTAGTTAATGGCTGTACCTCACAAGTATAGTCATACGTGTTTGTGTGTGAATTCGGATGCATGTCAAGTCACAAAGGCAGATAGATAGCAGGAAGATAACAGCCTGCAGGATATGTTGTAATTCCCTGAGTTTGTATTGCAGTATGTTGTAAAAAGACAATAGATTAAAGATCTTCATTATACAGCACGCCAGAGGACGAGCTTGAGAAAGAGAATAAGGAATGAATGAGGGAGTGAGATGGAAGAGGAGAAGTGGAAAAAGAGGAGCGAATAAAGAGAGCATTGGAGGACAGAAGTGAAACAGTCATGTGAACGCTCGCCGCGCACACACGAGACCCTGTTCACATGCGCGCAGCTTTCACGGGCAGGCGTAAACACACACACACACACACACACACAGAGGCACTAAGATATATGCAGGAAAACATTGAACACATGCACACAGCAAGCACGAGAGAGAGAGAGAGAGAGAGAGAGAGAGAGAGAGAGAGAGAGAGAGAGAGAGAGAGAGAGAGAGAGAGAGAGAGAGAGAGAGAGAGAGAGAGAGAGAGAGAGAGAGAGAGAGAGAGAGAGAGAGAGAGAGAGAGAGCATTTGGAAGCTTGTATAATTCTCTCTGTGGGTGTCAATTAAATCTCTCAGCTCTGTCAACAGCACAAACACACACACACACACACACACACACACACTTGTTCTCTTTCAGCAGCTAGTGCATCGTCAACACCGGCTGGCTTGGCAAGCGAGAGGGAGAGAGAGAAAGAGAGATAAGAGATAGAGAACTGGTAATATGAGAGCATGAAAGCACTGCAGGTAAGAAGGCACTGCAGTTGACACACACACACACACACACGCACGCAAACAAACACATTTGGTCTCATTTCACGTTTTTTTTTTCCTGTGCTTGAATGCTGCAGAGGCCAGCACTGATAGTGGCAAATGAACTATAGATGATATATGCAAAGGCATTCCCACACACACACACACACACGTACACACACACACACAAGCAAAAAAAAATGACATCATGTGACTTATGAAGCAAACATTGTGAGTTATGAAAAGCTACACTCCACACTGTCCTCGAGCCTTCACTGAGTAAACAACAGAAGTCTGCAGCGCTGCAGTCTGTAATGTAACAAACTGTTCACAGGTTTACTCCCTGCTGAGGTGTCCTAGTAACGACTAAACTAGGATTGACTCGGTCAGTGAACGTCACTCAGCTAATTGCTCCATCATTAGAAAAATACAGCAGTAAACTGATTACAGCCTCACGGTGCAGGATACAAGCTGTTTTTGTGCTACTTGAATTTACTCTAGTTTCAAATATAGATGCATTGCACGTTTCCCTTTTCAGGATAATGAGGGTTATTTGAAAAAAGTAATTGACCTCAATACCTGCATACAAGATTCATGATGGATTGTATATATGTAGGCTTTAAGTTCACTTATATGAATTTTGAAAGCTGTCCAATAGGATTTTTGTATTATTACAGTAAGCAGAGAGGTTTGTAGTGTAACAAATTACATAAACAAAAACAACAACAAATAAATGTACAGAAAATGACTCTAACAAAGGATTTACTCAAGTCATGTCACTAACCTTTCTCTTTTCATAAAGGACAGCAGTTAAAACCTAAAATGCAAAGAGTTCATTCATTATGACTAATTAGTGACAAGTGTGATTTATATCATCTTTTCCCATTATGGAGAAAAAGAAAAATGCATCAGAGTCCTGATAAACCTGCACCCGCCCATACCTGCTTTGCTCAAAACTGCACCCAACCTGTTCTAGGAAAGGAAGCTTTTATAAACTTGAACTGAAGGCATATTATTGTAGATGTGTTACTAAAAATATATATTTTTACATTTGCAAGTCTTTTTAAAAATAGCTTAAGCGTTGCACTTTAGACCCGTGGTCCGCATGTGTCCAACCCAACCTGTACCTGCAAATTACACAGTATGGTAATTTTCACCCATTTCATCCTAATTTGCAGGTAGCTGAACCCATGCAGCACTCTGACATGCATACATGTAGCTTGAATTGCCATAATAATGCTCCAAGAGGGGTTACACCGAAGCTTTGCTTGTAAAAATGAGGGGTTTTGTTAATTATCAACTTCAAAAGAATGAGCCAATCCTTGTGTTGGATTTCTATGGAGCCTGACAAAAAAAAGAAGGAATAAAAAGCACACACAATTCTTTTTTTCTTTTTCTCTTTCATCATGAAGGGTTGCCTGTATGGTAGATTTGGTCATGGATGACGAGTAAAATAGCCACCAATTAACTAATCCAAGTGTGCTTAGAAGACGATTGGCTCTGTTTATTAATGCAGATGATTCAATGTCAATGAGCAGATGTGTGATACGTTAAAGGAGAAGTGTTAGTATGTTTGTGGAATTCTACCTGAGGGATGAGCAGCAGTCTTACAAAACATCTTCCCTCATTTGTAGTTCGGTGCTGGTGGTTGTGCTGGTGGTGCTGGTGGTGGTGGTGGTGGTGGTGGTGGTGGTGGTGGTGGTGGTAGTGGTGGTAGTGGTGGTGGTGGAGAGCGCTGTCTAACACTCCAAAATCTGCCATCAGTGTTCAGCTGGTTGAGATCAGGTGACAGTGAAGCATTATAATATTCACATCATTCTCATACTAGTCAAACCACTCAGTGAGCTCTTGTGACCCGTATGGAAGCCTGTGCATTTATTATGATCTTCCACTTATTTATTCAGGTGTTCACTTCAGTTTGTCACCCATCTGTATGCTGACTGATATCAGGCTGAGTGCGAACACTTACCCCTAAAACTTTAATATTTTTATGAATAGTCAGCAAAAACATTTAAGGACATTTTATTTTGAAAACATATTTTCACATAATCTAATGTGGGCTAAATATGGAGATACAAGATACAAAAATAACATGCATTTATTTATACTGTATGGACAATCACATTGAAATCCTTAAAATGACCTGTATTTAAATATGTAAAATACATCCAACGTCCAATTTCTTTAGATAAATTGTGAATCGTGCCTTCTGTTATAGATATGTAATATACCACAAGTAGTGTGGGTCAAATGTACTTTTAATCTGTGCAGTTTCTGTTGTTTCAATTAGGAAACACTTACAAACACACACAAACGAAACAGAAAAATAACAAAACTGTGGGTTAAATTGTAATATTACTGTCTTTCCAGCCCCATGTGTGGTTTTTTGTGGCATTTTCACGGCACATATCAATACTGTCATCCCCAGCATTTTAAAATGATAAATGGACTGCATTTATTTAGTGCTTCTAGTCTCCCGACCACTATATGTCAACATTCACCCATTCACACACACATTTATACAGGCTAACGTGCAAACTGCCAACCTGCTCATCAGGATCTAATGTAATATAATACACATTCATACACACACACACACACACACACACACACACACACACACACACACACACACACACACACACACACATTCATACACCCCTAGTTCAGCCATTGGGGGCAATTTTGGGCCTTAGTAACTTGCCCGAGGACACTTCAACATGCAGGCTAGACATTCTGATTATGAAAACTAAACAATGTTAGAATAGACAAATATTGAAGATGCAATTATAAGCCACACACACACACACACACACACACACACAGTAATGACAGTAATGACTTGTGACTTTCCAAAATGAATGTTGATGTTGATCTTCATCATGGTTTTCCACTTCATTTCTAAAAAAAGGACCGTATCAGTGCAGCAGTTGATTAGGTTAGCCTAACCCTAACCCTTCCTGCAAAAATAGGTTGAACATGATGGGCAAAAGGTTATAAAAGCAAAATTCACATATTTCTGATTTTCCTGGATGCCTCAGTCAGTATTTACCATCATCTTGATACAAAAAGAAGAAAAAAATCTCCCTAATGTGAGAAAATTAAAGGCATTTGTTTTCTGCATTGATCAATAAAAAGTATTGTGCTGCAGTCCAGAATGCATTCGAGTTCCCCACATCAGTGTAAAATCTCCATTAAAACGACTGAAACACATCTAGTCCTCAAAGTATTTTTAGACCCACTCGCTTTTTTTTTTCTTTTTTTTTTTTGCATGACCGACCATCACAGCAGGTGCCGATTCAGTTTGCGCTCTGGAAATAAGATAAAAACATGGGAACAAACTGATGAATGCATAAAATATTTTGATGTATCCCAGTAGTACAGCCAATGAATAAAAAACAGCAAAAAAAACATTAAATTGCAAAGAAGTTGCTGGATATACCTGGAATAACTCTACATGTTCAGTATGGTAATCGGGACATACTTTTGCTTTTTACCAACATGTTTAAAAGCATGAATCAAATCATCTGCAGCCAGCATCACAATTGGAGATGAGGTCTAACAGTATTTTATACAGCCCTTAGGAACCCCTGGGAAATAAGCTCAGCTGTCAACATTTGAAGGTGACTAAAATTAAATAAAGATATGTAATTAATGGGCCTCATGCAATAACCACTCTAAGAACGACTGATTTTAGAACATTCGTGGCATTCATCAATTTTCTCTTAGGTATAAAAACGAAAATGTTGTCTAAAGAGTTGTCCAAATGTGTCGTAGGTGTCATGAACTGATCATCTCTACCTTTCTTCACAAGATAGAAACACTTTGACTTACAATTATAATGTCCTAATCTGAATTACCCTATTCTGTTAACCAGCATGGCTACCAATTTTTTTTAACTGCTTTTTCAGATTTTATGGTTTTCATCTGCATATTTTGGTGCATCAACTTCTACATTTAAGTAGTTGTTGGATATGTCACTCTGACAGCTGCATCCGTGTCCCTGCAGTATCATGTTGTGTTGCGGCTGACAGTGTAACATCACCTGTAGTCCACAAACAGAGCAGAACATGGAGTCTTATATCACATATTTAAGGGGGGTGGATTATGCTAATGATCACATCACACGAACGTGCACCTCCTCATGAAGAGGTGGCATTCATTAGTCTGAAACGAGCAATTTATCAAGTTCAGGGAGTTAAAAGAGTTTGTTGAATCCCATGTAGGATTTCCCTTATTCATGCATGAGACCCAGTGTTTATTGGCTGAGAAGCCTCAGTTATGGTGACAACCTAATGCTACAACCTGGAAATGAGTGGCATAAGACATGTAATGATGATTACATAGAACTGACACCTTATTTTTCGTGAGCTTCTTCCAATTCAGAACTATGACCACAGTCAGCTATCTATATGTTGATGTGATTCTCCTGAATTTAGGAGCAGATGAAGGTTTGATAAGAGTTTAAAATGTTATCAGCTCTTACCAAACTTTGGTATTCTGCCAACCACAACCAATAAAATGAAGCTATCAGAACCCAACTGTAACAAGATTATCTATGTTGAGAACCTCTGAACCCATTCTGTGAAACTCAAGGAGGTCATCACATCATTAGTGATATCATTACAGCGGACAAAACAGTAGTTTCAACAAGCTCTATTATTTTCTCATTACAGCATTTAGCCATTGTGGCTGTGGCTTCTTCAGAGTCTGCTGTTGGCATTACTCCATATTCTTATACACCACTAATACTGTTCTTTGCCGTTCATGTGCTTAATTGCATCTAGTGGACACGAAGCATTAATTTTTTGAGGGTATAAACAACGAATGCTTTGACAGAACTTGGAACACACATTAGGTAATCATTGTTTGCATGTGACCATGTTGTTTAAAAGCAAGTTACATTGAGCTCTGCATGACAGTTCAGACAAAGTGTAGCATTTCATTATTGTCATTGTAAATATTGCAAATCATTGTAAATATTTTAACATAATGCTTCACTGAAAAACTGCTGTTACTTCTATAATAATACATTTATTTGCCATATCATCACGAAAAAAGAATAAAATAAAGAAGGATAGAGACTATATGTTTTCCCGTTGTCATTTCCCTATGAGACAATATGCAAAAAGCCATTAGAATTGCAATTGGTAGCTATTTAAAAATTAAAACCCAACAAATCCCCCCGCTAAAGCCAAATCCAAATAAACACTGTAAGCGCTAAATCTGTGGTGTCAGGAGTCTTTGAGCTGCCTTCAGCAGAGTCCACATTATTACCAAAGCTGGCCCCGCTACAAGTCCTTGAGGGGCCAATTCATTAGTTAGCTGGAAAGCCCAATCAATCACAATGTATCAGGGAAGACTACAGATCATAATTCAGCTCAGGTAGAGCAAAGAGAAAAGACAGGGAAATGAGACGATGGATGGATGGAAAGAAAGGCAAACAAGACAGATTGGCAGGAAGGGAGAAAGGAAGAAGGATGATTGCAGATGTAGCCACGGACAGTTAAAGGTGGTATCTCTTGAGTTGCAGACCTAAGAGATTACCTGTCGATAGAAAGGTGCGCAGTATGCTTTCTTAACCTTTTTAGACATGATAGTTGTTACCAGGAGGAAGAGGATTTTTACAGTAAAGGTCTATGAGGCATTGAGGGTGGACAACTAATGGGGACATGGCTCAAGGTCGATGCTTATTGGGTTATAAGTGATCAAAATCGACAAATAGAACATCTACTGTGCAGTATTTATGTCAGCATTTTCATTTCAATTGATGTATTTTTTTAAATAATCTTTTCTCACTTGTACGTCCAAGAGAGGTTTCATGATAAAATATAAGCTATTGATTAAACCAGAGTGGAAACTTTCTGATGTGTTCCCCTGGGATGTCAGCAGAAGAAAACACTCTCACAAACAAGCAGATAACCTCTAGGGGCAGTCCCAAAGGTCTAAGTATGTCTCTTCTACTTGTCTGCAATTGTTCCCTTGCCTCCATTGATCTCTCATAGATCAATGTAATAAAATAGAAACAGGTGTAGGTTTGTACCCCGAGGAAACAGCAGCACATTAATCACAGTCCCCGCTCTCAGATAGGCTACACAAGTGCTCCCAAAGCTAACATGAATTGGTTTACCACTGATTTTCAAGGCTCATCTGTCAAATTATAAGGGTTTGTATGACTTTCAAGGCTTCTGCCTCTTTAAACGATCAATATTTAGAGCATCAGAGGTGTAAAGTAGCTAAGCACATTCAGTCGAGTACAGTTACCAAGTGTATTCTTGGTAGCCTTGATAGCTAGGCTAAATTATTAGCTAAACAGCTAAAGGTGAGGGATATGGTCACAAAGTATACACTTATATCTCCTTAAACATAAAATGCACAAATTAAAGTATTTTTCTTTTGTAATATTGGTATTTTTACGTAAATAGTAGTAAATAATTTGAGCACTTGTTTCATTGTGCTTAGCATAAAGGCTAATGAGTGTGATAATGCAAACAGAAACAGAGGATGTAGGAGAATAGAAGGATTACGGTGAATATTCTAGATAATCTCTTAATCTTTGTTAAAGGAAATGAAGAAAAAGTGGAGAATGAAAGCAGGGGTATGTCCTAATGACATACTGCTACTGTTAAGCATTTCCATGGTATGCTTTTTATGTAGTGCTTGTAGGCGTACAAGAAATGTAGTTTAACATTTTGTTACTGACAGAAAAAGGTGCATTTTGTGCACTGACTTACATCAAATTGCAAGTTATGCCACATTTTAAATTTCACCCAAAAAAAAAAGCAAAGAAAAGTTTTTCATAAAGATCAATACTTTTTGTTTGTGGGTCAAGATCTTCCTTGAGCTGTCTCACCACCCTCCACAGTTTATTTTAATTTCTTCCAGCTGTGAGTACATCCTACACGTCCTTTGTGCATCACATTGTGGGAATGTATTGTGCATCAGCAGTAAAGAAATCAATACTAAAACTGAATATACAGTACCAATCTTAAGTTTAAAGAAACACACTTCCCTAACTAGAGAATGGGAAAGTGTGTTCCTTTTGCAACTTTACAGCCTGAACTCACTGCAGACTCAAAGCCTGTTTAGAATTAGCATGTAGTATGGAAATGGGACATAGTACTTAACCATTTTGTTCTAACAGGATATGATGCAATACCTGAGCAAACTGTAGCTTTGTCACAATACCATACCACATACAAACTCTTAGCTAGTTTTGAGGCCATAGTATGTTTACACTGGAAAAGAGACAGAAGCTAGCGTATTAAAAGAAATATGCTTGTTTTGGCAGATGGTGGTGAGAAATCTCCACAAGGTTCTTGCAAAACAAACAAAAACAAAACTAAATCTGTGTGTTTTCTCTTTGTGAAGTTTAGTGTGCAGTGGTATTCATACATCTGATGGTACTTCTATTGCACATGCTAATTTCAGTCATTTTAATGGCAAAAACAGTACATGATGATTAGTATTATATAGGCTTGTATAAGCAATTTCTATTTAGTATGGATCTGGGACAGATGTTGCGATATGCAATTTGTTGCAATTATTTGCAGCTGTGAGTAGGTCCTCTATGCATATACCAATAGTACACATCCTGACTGTGTGGAGCACACTTAATATTCATACTCTTCCAGTGTGGACACACAATGTTATTCAAAACCTGCTTAGAATTAGTATTCAGTATGGAGCATATGCTTTGATGCTGCTTGCAAACTACCAAAAAAATACACCCATCTCTCTACAAGACACAACGGTAGGTAGCCAAAAAGACACCTTTTACTCTGGTTGATTAAAGTTGTTTTCAAGCAGAAGTTGGGTGAAGCTATGCTTAGAAATGAACTTTGTGTACCAAAAACTAACAGAGTGAGTGTAAGTTCAAATGTAGTCTGTCTAATTGTCACAATAAGTGAAGACATCAGTGTAAGGTGTTGAGAGTTTTAAACATGGAAAAGATTAAACCTCAAACTTAACCTTAAATGAATATTTTTAGATTAATCTCAACTTCTATTACTAACAATGTTTTTCCCACATGGCTTTTTCTGCATTAATATCCTTTACAATCCTCAGTCTACCTTTGTTAAAGACAGCATTATCTATCTACATTGGTGGATTAAAAGTGGACACACGAACTGTTCCACTGTTTTTTAATAACACTACTTTGACTGTGACTTCATTTTTAGAGAGAATATTATTTTCAGTACATTTCTGAATGTCATTCAGGGCTGTATACACGTATTAAGCCTTGCCTTCAGGACATTAAAACATTATACCACATAAAATAATGCTGTATCAAATAATACAAACAGAAATATATAATAGTTATCTGAGTAATAGCTTCAGACACAGGTAATAATGTATCAATATCAATGAATAATGAGCTTCACTTTGCTTTAGTTCACTCAATTATTTCGTTTTAGAGAAGGTGTCACTTTTTTAGAAGTTGCGTATCTAATTTCAGCTGGGAACTTATTATCCTCCTGAGATCAAGCTGGCGCAAAAAGTTGTATTCAAAGGACAAAACTTGAATGAGAAATGAAACTAATTTAATGGCATGGACATGGAGGCCAAATAGGCCCTAGAGGGGCTGTGAAATTTGACGGGAGTGCTGTCTTTTAATATGAGGCTGCACTGAATAAAAGCCAGAAAAAATAGGAAAAGCTGGGAATTCAACACATCTCTCTTTGCTGCTAAAATTGTGAAAAGATGTTCTCTGCCATGCCTGTGTTGAAAGTTTACACAAGTTAGATAAGTTCATGTGAGTTTCATGACCTCGAGGCTAATGAAACTCACACAGATCCGTTGGATTAACAGCAGGAAGGCACGCATTAAATTGTTCATGTCAAACTTTTGTTTGAACTCTTGAAAATTTGACTCCCTGAGGGTGCGATGGTTTCATCAGACAGCTGACAGGAGACTTCCTGTGATCGGCTTTTATGAATGTCACTAAAATGGTGTGAAAATGGCAGCCAAGTCGCGACAACAGAGCGGCACTGGTGGATTTGTCCACGTTTAATGAGGCAACTGGTGGGGAGGAGAGGCATTGTTTTCCTCTCATTGGGGATGCATTGAGTAATTTGCGGTAACCAGGGGAGATGCCATCCCCTTTCATCCCTCCTCAAATGGCCGCCTGACCGCAGCAGATGCCAAATCGTTCCAGTACCATTCCTGAGCACATTGTTGGCATTTAATAGACATGTACCGCCACTGCTACAATTGTTCCCCCACAGCTTCATGCGGTGTCAAAGAGAAAATGACAGTGTAATTAAACCAAATATCAAATCCAAACACTAGTAAAGAGAAACTTAGTAGTCATGAAGCATACCTCAACCTCTACATGAGGAGATGTAGCATTAAAGCCAACATAGAACCAATGCTGGTACATGTACAATCATGGACAATCATGGATCAATCATGGATCAATCATGGATACACAAACAAATTCTAACAGAAATATTGTATGAAAGTGACAAAATAAGTCAAATGGAATATAAACCTCTTCAACCCTGATGTACATTGGATATCATTGGATTCATACCTACAAATGTTGAGCAAGAACGTGCATTCCAGTGGATTTGTTATTGACTTACCTTTACTTTTTTTTTTACCTTTACATCACAACTAACTATTTTGGAAACCATGCTACTGTGAATGTATATATATTTTATGTATTTTCTCTAGACATCCAGGCATTAAAAGGTTTCCATTCATTTTTATACAAAAGTCATCAAGGAACATCAAGGTTTGTGGGTCAGAATTACATAATTGCAATGGGGGTGATGTAACGGCAGACTTTCACATAAAACCTATGTGGTCAATTGAAACCAATGCCTGGAAATGTAGGAAAAATATGCCATACATTCTAAAATTTTAAGCAATAACATAAAGAAGAATTTAAAAAACTTCGTAAGCAGTAATCAAAGTTAATGTTAGGTATTAAGAGGTGCGCTCCAAACCCTGAATGGCACAGTGCAATCAATGGGCGTAATAAATATCCAATGTGAAATAAGACAAACTCTTCATACTTTGGTAGAAAATTGCTTGTTCAAGCAGCACTTGATTGCTCATAGAGGATGATTAAGAACATAGTTTTAAGGGCTTTTACAGGATTTGTAATTCAGGAGCCTAAATACACTGGTATGGTCCTCACATTCAGCTAAAGATCACAGCATTTCAGTCATGTCAGGCTGCACTTTGATGAAACGTGAAATGATGAAGACATTTGGTGCCACATTGCAAGTATTTCACTCGGACAATCAGTGAAGTGTTAGAATATGGGTGATGTGGTCATATGATGGTTATAATAAGAGGGGGGGGGGGGGTTGTTTCTAACTCTAGAGTTGCTTTAGGTAAAAACTGAATGGCATCATCGGGGTTCAAGAGATTAAAGATAAAATCAGAGCTTTTACATTTGCAGAATCAGGTTTAAATGGTTACCATCAGTTTTGAGGTAATGCAGTTTAATCCACACATGAGGTCTTATTTATTACATCTACTTTAATTAAAAAATTAAATCACATAATTCTAACTTTGGTACAGAAATGACTGCAATAGCTACATTTGTAAAGATTGTGGCTGCAACACCATCAACACCAATGCAGACAATGCAGGAGCCTGATTTCTCTGTTTAGCAGCCACACAATACACTGAGTTAGCATCAGTTCTTTTACACCGCATGGAAAAGACATGGAGAGATGTCTACAATGGCTATTATTCATAAATTAATCATTCCTGTTCTTTTTGTTGATAAAAAACTTTAGAAAAGGGAGGCAGGTGAAGCAAAGAGAGGAGTAAAGTTGACACAATGAAGAAGAAATTCCCCAACAGTACAAATGATTTATATTAGAGCAAAGTGGAGAGAAAGAACTACATGAAAATACATATGGGGGAAAAATTTGCATCCCACAAAAAAAAAAGAAATTCATAGGGATTTACTTTCTCTAAGAACATACATGTAGCTTTATTCATTTTAAGTCATTGTAATACTCTTAGGATAAATGTCCAATTTGTATGCTCCATTAATGTGCAAATGGGAAATGTGACATCCAAGACCTCCAAGTACATATTCATTTAATTAATTAGATATATGAATATATTGTGACACAATTACAAAAACATGTTTCTTGAGCTGTTAATAATAGTTGGTGAGATGTTATCATATCTCTCCTGTACACTTGTTTGACTGACTGCCTTTTCTGCTCCTGAGACTGTACTAGAATACACAAATCTGAGTTAAGAAGGGGATTAGATAGAGATGCCCTACTGATGTAAAAACTGGTTGAATTGTATTTTCATGCAGTGTAAAAGTCAGCAAAAAAACAAAAAGACATTCAGTTATAGATTTTGAGAACACGTATCTACCAAATCAATCATTAGATTTAGATCTAGATTAAGATTTTTTTAGATTTAGATAATTGTTCTAACATATTGCACCTTTTTCCATTTGGTCTCTTTTCATTTATTTTCTTTTTAACAGTCACTCTTAATAAAAATAAAAAAAACAACACACTTTCCTTCCTCTATTTCTTTCTTTCCTCCTGCAGTCCACTCACACCATTTCTCACTCTTGGCTGTGTTCTTAGCTCACAGCGCCCCTTGTGGCAAATTCCATAATTAAAACCTTTCTGCCTTCAATTCCAGCAGAGCTTTCCAAACATTTCCACTGCAGTCTCCCTCAAATAGTTTGTGAATTTCATCGAGGGACCACATCAGATAAGAACATACTCCACAGGCCACAGCAGAGATGATTTTTACAGTTAGAATTTAGCACAGAATTGCATAACAGTCTCTGCAGCAGGTGGGATGATAACAACAGAAAAGGAAGGAGAGGAGAAAAACCTATCATCAGGCTCTTTGTGCAATTTTCTTATTGTATTAATGTCTGCTGAGGTGGAAAATAAACTATTTCTAAGTTTTCTAGTGATACCATGGTATCCCCTCCCCCCTCTCAAGGACCCCTGGAGCTTCCAGGAACAGAACCCTGCACAGGAGCCAAGTCACTGCAGTAAAATACTGGACTGAAAAAACACATTTCCAGCCAATTTGATTCTTTTTTTAAAGTATAAAAATGATGTTTTCTGCCTCTATAACAAAGTGTTATGATCGAAAATATGACAGGAGGTAGAAAAAAATGTGGGGGCGAGAAAGAGAAAATGTGGAGGGGGTGGACATATCAGATTCATATCCCCACCCCACCTCCCTTTTTTGGTTCATAACTGCCAAGGGTATTAATAATTAATGAGGACAATTCTCTGGCGTCTGGATGAGTCATACTTTCTGCTACTTGGGTTCCCAAAAGCCCCATAGGTTGGATTAACACAGAAACAGGAAATCTGAATTTTTTAACCCCTAAAATGGAACAGGCATGAATGTTTGATGGGTGCCTAAAAACAGATGGATCTATGATACCTGCAAAACAATGAGGTCTGTGCCACAAAAGCTTCAAGACTTGAAAAGAGGAGCACATTTGGGATGCGTGAGCATGGATTTCGCAGAAATAGACACACAAAAAGAGGTGATGTGAAATGAGGCTGCATTAAAACAGGTAGAAATGAGGTTATTCTGTCTTAAATGTGACTTAAGGACATTTTTCACACATCTGAAACCACAAAAACAGCATAAACAACCTTTTTTATCACGTTCTAAGTCTATATGGTTAGATTCTTATGTAATCTTGCTTAAATAGAGACAGAATTAAGCAATAAAACCAGTTTTATCTGCATATATACCAACATTTAAGACGTGACTCGTTGCTCAGAGGCAGAGCACGTCATGGTTGTATGCTCTTAAGAGTAACAAGCAGCAGTTTCCTCGTCTCCACAGCCAGTTTCCTTGAACTAAACAGACTAGGCAAACATATATTAACGCTTGAAGGCCAGCCAGTGTTTGCATATGAACAAAACAAGTACAACATTCTGTCACTTGAGCTGTATTGTGTCCAACACTGAGCTGTCAGACAGTCCAACTTGTTCTGTGAAAAACCTAGAAGCGTGGTATGAAGGAACATTGGTAGTTTCCAATGAAAGAATATTGTACTTTTGCAAGTTTGTAGCAAAGCAGCTTAGAAAAAAGAGCTAAAAAGGACGTCAACTAAAAGAAATAGGGGGACACAGTGCAAATAGGTGCTGATTTTAATACCTTGATTTCAACATGATTATACAAGAGAAAATTAACCAATATACAGGAGATTTATGACCGATAGAAAATTGTATTTATTATACTTTCCATGATACATTCTATTCATTTGTAATGTCAATAAACACTGATAATTTTAACTTAACAATACTTTTTAAATAAGGACCGGATAGAGTTAAGTTGATAAAAAGAATTTCGAAATAGAACCTGTCTTGACAATATAACCTCAAACTAAATAAATTAAACAAAAAAAATATTTGAAGCCATCATGACTGAGCATTTTTACTAATATTGCACATGGTGTTTTATGATATGATTCTGCCCCAAATCTCCAGAGCAACTTTAGAGCCAAGATTTGTTCCTCGCCCCACCACTCTCCAAATATCTCCATCACCCCTTTTTTTCCCCCAACAATCCAGAATCATATCAAGTTTAATGCACATTTATTTTGGTTGCATAATGTTAATAAGAAACCTTTTACAAGATACTGTGGGAGATATAAGAATAAGGAAACTGCTTGAAACTTCACAGACTCTATCAGGCCTCGGCTTGTCGTGCGACACAATAAAACAGGAAACATCACAGATCACATTTCACAACCCTCCTCGCCACCCCCCCTCCCTCTCTCGGCGGGGGGGGGGGTCGGGTTCTTCAGTCAAAAAAACTGAGAGAAACAGAAACCCTTGAAAACAACTCAGCAGTCACTTCTCGTGACGTGAATTAGCTCTGATGCGTCATTCTAGTCATTCAAGTCATTCAAGTCCTTTTTCCCGCTCTTTGGGTATTATTCTTTTTAAATAATACCAATATCTCTTTAAATATTCCTGCATAGAAAAATAAATTAACTATGTTGTTAAATTTCTTTTTTTACTACGAATTGAGAGCTGACAAGAAGGGGGAGGGGGGGGGGGGTGGTAGTAGATCACCGATTGAATTATAATAGCGGTCTGTTTGACATTTCTGGGTTGTAGTCTCTTGATGATGATGCTCCGTCGTACAGTATGTGCGTGTGCATGTGTAGATGTTTCTCTCCTTGTAATTTACAAACCAGTCCCACAGATACAAATAATGTAAGACTTACAAAATAAATTTCCAGGTTACGCTTACATGGCAAGCAGCTTTGTAATTTTTTATCCTTGGGTTTTTTGTTTTTTTTTTTCTTCCATTTTTCAAGAAACAACATCCTCTGACAGTGTATGTGCCGTTAGATTTCACCCAAAAAAAAAAAAAACATACAGTTTTTTTGTTTTAAGTAGCAACTTTGAAGAGAAAACACAACTCCATTCAGAAGACACTATATTTAACATGGCTCTTTACACAAAGAAAACAAGTCATGAAATCATTCCCCCAAAAAGAGTTTTTGCAAGTGCCTTTTGACTCCCCACCCCCCCCCCCCACCACCACGCGAATGGAAAACATGAGCCGTTTTAGCCTCCCAGCATAGAGCAGGTGTTCTGCTACTGGTGTAATAATCCAGACAAGATGGCAGAGAGAGAGAGTCTGCAGCCGACTCCAGGAAGCTTCCCAAAGAACAAACAGGTATCCTCACAAATTGAAAAAGAAAGAAAGAAAAAAAAAAAAAAAAAAAGTATCATCCATTTGAGTCACCGTTTCTGTTAATCTCATCCCAGGAGAAGCGATTTTGGATACTTTCCGGAGTGAAAGAAAACAACCGAGGCTCCCTTTATTTCTCCTCTCTCTCTTTCTCTCTCTTTTTTTCTTTTTTTTTTTTTTTAAATGAAGGGTTGAAGACCGCGAGGTATATTCTCAAGCACTGTTTTCAATACCCTTTGATTTGGTAGGAAAAAAGAAAAAAGAAAAAAAAGGAGGAGAAAAAGAACAACAAGAAACAACAACAACAACAAAAAAAGCAGATAAGTACCCATTTCAATAGCAGCAAAAATACTATAACTGTCTGGTTGCTTTTTAGGGTGTCCTGTGGTATGTATGTAGGATTCATACATGTGGTGGCATGGATAATCCAAAAGGTCTTTAACTGTGACATACATCCACGCTGATTCTAGTAATAGCTTTGTAGTGTGGAGCCATTTTGTCCATCTCTGCATTGGTCATTAAGGATTACCAGAAGGCACTTTTTTTTGCTGTATGTGTGTGTGTGTGTGTGTGTGTGTGTGTGTGTGTGTGTGTGTGTGTGTGTGTGTGTGTGTGTGTGTGTGTGTGTGTGTGTGTGTGGCTGCAGAGAGAGAAATGTAGAAAGAAAGCGAAAGATCTGGGGTGGCTAAATGATGTCTGTGTATGTGTGTATGTGTGTGTATGTGTGTGTGTGTGTGGCTAGAAGGGGAGAAAGAACCAGAGAAAGGCAGATGTGTTTGGATGTCTATCTGCCTGTATGTGTGTCTTTCTTGTGTGTATTTGTGTGTGTAATCAATGCACTAAATCAAACACAACAATCCCTACATTTTACTCAGTGCAGTCTGCTCCTCGAGCACCTGCAGGTAATCAGGCGTTCCTTGGAGCTTGGCTTTCAGCTCGTAATACTCACTTTTTCTCTGCTCCACCACGATCTTACTGTGGTTCCCGCCTATCAGCGACGACTTCTTCATCTTTTTATCCAGCGTTTTCTCCGGGTAGCGGATTTCATACCCGCCCATGCCTATACTGTTGAAATCTCTTTTGCCGTCCAGGAAGTTCTGGATGAACATGCTGGGCTCTCGGTGGGGAAGGAACTCCTCCAGTTCGTCGATGGTGCTGAGGCGCTTGTTGCGCTCCAGGGTGGAAAGCGAGTCTTTATCCTTGTCAGCGCTGTTCCGGAGGATAATCTTCTGCCTCTGTGAGTCGGCAAACTTGAACCCAGCATCCATGTCTGAGGATCGTCCCATCCCGCAGGTGTGGCTCTTTCCGATGTGATCGATGGTCTGGGGGATGAACGCTTCGCCTCCCAGGTCGTCTCCGGGGATGGATCCTTTTTTGCCCGATTTGTGGCTGTGTCGGCGGAGCTGCAGCGACATGGAGCCACACTCCTGATTCCCCAGTCCCTCCTGTCTGCCCACAGGTTTTTTATTCCGCCTCAGGACAAAGACTAGAAGGCAGAAGGCCACGAACACAGTGAGGATTAGCACTACGAGGATGCTGAGGATCATAATCGAGAGAGGCACGGGCCCTCCCGGTGGGGCTTTACCGACTCCAGCAGGCGAAACTGAGGTCAAAAGAGGGGTGGCGCTAGTGAGAATAAACGGCGGCCTTGGAACAAGCTTAGGGCACAAGATCTCATTTTTCAAGAGGCGCAGCTCGATGTTGGAAAACTGCACAGGGGAGGCACATTTCACCTCTTTGGCAGCCACTCCATCACTCAACTTCTCTAGCCAGAGTTTAAGGGCGACTAGATCGCAGGAACACTCCCACGGGTTCCCTTCTAGGTCTATCTGGGTCAATGACCGCAGCTGGTCCAAGACACCACTCACTGGCAGGGTCATGAAGTGGTTGTTTTTCAGATTCAGTCTGGCTAAAGAGACACCCGCAAACACGTAGGCGGGGAGACTCCGCAGAACATTGTTGTTGAGATACAGGAGTTGGAGGTTCGGCATGGAGTCAAATGTGCCCGCTAAGATTTCTTTTATGGCATTATATTCCAAATACAGGTATTGTAGGTTTGTGAGGCCCAAAAACATCTCTGGGTGTAACTGTTCGAGCTGGTTTCCATTCAGATACAGTCTCCTCAGGTTAGTGAGGTTAGAAAACACACCTTTCTGGACTGTGATGATCTGATTGCTGCCCAGATGTAGCAAATCTAATCCCTCAAACCCTTGGAAATCAGTCGGGCTTATGTCACGGATGTAATTCCCACTCAGGTGAAGTTTCTTGGCATTTGGGGGTTTGGGAATGAGATCAGCTAGATTTTTAATATTCCTCTCCTGACAGCTGACGCTAATGCCAAAGTCAGACGGGTGGGCTTTACAGCTGCAGGGCTGTGGACAAAACAACGGAGGGGTCCGCGTCTGAAAGGAAACAATCTGGCTATTTCTTCCAAAAGGAGGTAAACCAGCCACAATGCCATTACCATAAATCTTAGACGAGTCAGTGGTTTTTGGCGCTTTCGTGGCTATGGGAGCCATGGTGGTTGGGGACATTTTGGAGGGCGACTGCCCATTATCAGGCATTGGGGGCGGCATCCTAACATCAAAGTCACTTCCTGTTCCCATGGGACAAAGCTCCTGTTTGTTGGTTTCTTTCAGGAGCCTCCCGTACAAGTCACTTGGTGTTTCACATATGGCCTCGCCGATAAAAATATTATAGGGCATGTTTTCAAGCCATGCCTTGAGAGGTGCCAAGTCACATGTACAATTCCAGGGGTTGTCGTCCAACTGCAGCTCTACAATGCGCCCGATGTGCTCCAGAACCCCTATATAAGGAATCTTCTGGATCCTGTTCCCCCTTATATCCAGGTGTGTGAGCGAGGCAAAGCGAAATATGTTGTCAGGAAGTGCCTGTATGAGGTTATCGTTCAGGATCAGCACTTTTAGCCTGTGCAGTTTATTAAATGCTCCTTTTTCAATGTATTTTATCAAGTTGTAGTCAGCCTGAAGGTACTCCAAGTTTTCTATCCCTTGGAAAGTGTCTGCTCGCAGCACCTTTAACTCATTATTGTTCAGGTGCAGCTGTTTCAACGCGCTCATCCCCATGAACGCTCCACCCTCAATGTTCTGCAGTTTATTGTTCCCCAGCTGCAGCGACACAGCGTGGGTGAAGTTGAGGAATGAGTTCGGGTAGAGTATGATTAAGAAGTTGTTCTGGAAGTTCAGATGGTACAAGGACGAGGCCGGCGGGAAGAGCTGCGTGGGTCGATAGACGGTGATCTTTTCGCAGTTGACGTACAGCACGTTTTCCACCGACATGCAGGAGCAGGCGCTGCAGGTCTCGGCCATCAAGTCCGAGGCGGAAGGGTCTGCCATCGGGGGTCCGTCCGACATGGAGGGGGAGGAGAGGGAGGAGGAGAGGGTGCCGGAGATGGAAGAAGAAAAGGCTGTCAGCAGGAGTACGAGCAGCATCTCGCCGGTTAGAAATCCTCCCCCAGAAAACCATTTAGTAACCTTTGGAGAGAGAAAAAAAAGACAGGTGCATGCACGAACATTCATACACACATACACATGTGCAAACAAGCCCAGAGACACATGTGCACACACACACAAAGAGAGAAAGCAATCCATCAAAATGCATATTTTGCACTAATTATACTGCAAAATCAAACTCAAATCCCTTTTAGTGCCTATTAGAAATCAAATCAATCACATTTGCGTTAGAATGATCATTTACTGTATATATGTATGTATGTAACCATATGCAAATTGCCATTCTAATGCTGCCCATTACTAATTATTGTACTTTTTCATTAGAATCATTGCAGTGAGTGGGGTTTTCTTTGACACAGTGATTCACCCTAATTATTGACCACCACTCATGTTGGATGCCGGAGAAAAAAAAAAATCCATACTGCAGGAAAAGTAACATATGCTGTGGAAATTACTCCAAACCCATGAGCTGCTGCACATCTATGCATCACATTCTGATTCTCCCCCCCCCCTCCAAAAAAAGCATGAAGCATCATGTTGGAAATGTCTTAAGACAGCAGCAGCACCACTAGGATTCTTCCCTCTCAGCACATTGAACATAATCAAAGTCAAACGGCTGCAGTTCTCTTTTTCATGGGGGTCTCATTTGAAGCCAGCAGTGGCAGCAGTGGAGGCACCACCACAGGTTATTTAAGAAAAGCAACAGTGAGAGCAAAAAAGGGGGGGGGGGGGGGGGAGAAGAAAGAGAGAGGGGGGAGAATTGGTATTGTGCCCATTGCTGACATATTGAGAGGGTTTGAGCGGCAGGCATTTATCAAACCGGCTTTTTTTCCACCACATTTGACATCAAATAGAAACAAAATGTCCTTCAAATCTTTGACATAGAAAACTGGTACTTATTAAGGAAAATGGATGAATTCTAATTAAACGAGACTTACCCAAAGCTGAGGTGGTAACGAATGCGGCTCCCTCCGGAGACACGGGGCAGTTTTGGTGAGACATGGATGGAGACATAAACGCAAACAGTCCTTCCCAAAGCTGAAGTAGAACGCAGACAGTTAGAGGGGCGCAACAAGGTTTTTTTTCGGCCCCCTCTATATCCCCATGTAGGCTACTGTATATCAACCTGAGCCAAGCACACAGGGGTGGAGGGGTTGAAGGAGGAGGAGAAGGAGGAGGAGGGGGGTGCGGTGGAGATGGAGAGAAAGAGGAGGAGGAGGAGGAGGAGAGGGGGGAGGTGAGGCTCCGATTTCACCCGATGCGTCTCTTGCTGACGGGCTCCTCTTGCTTGGAAAAATCACCTCTCTGCTCGTTCGGTCCCCAAGGTGGTTGTACTACCTCCATGGAAGAGCGTTCATATGGTTGCAGGAGAGATAAAGAGAGACCGGGAGATAGAGGAAAAAAGAGAGAGGGCGAGAGAGAGA